>NC_056523.1:257942795-257984071 GCF_019175285.1 Sceloporus undulatus
GGTATGGTTACAGAGGCAAGAGAAACCTCGAGACATATGTTTTGTGTCCATACTTGAAAGAGAAGGAAGCAAGGGAAGAGAATGCCTTCAAAATATTTTTTAATGATTTAGGAAATTACTTGGGGAAGGCATACATTTACAATGCAGTAAAAGGTCTTTCTAAAATATTGGCCATGATCCTATTTAACACTGACAGAGGATAAAGTTCCAATAACTTACTTGCATAGAGGTCCAAGAGGGTGATGGTTGCTGGCTATAAAACAATACAACAGAGCCCTTCTGGAACATTGCCTGCTGGTCATACAGTGACGATTTGGGTGCTATGGGCAGAGCTGTGCCCATTACTGTCTACTTTTACAGTTAGAGAAGACTCATTGCAGAAGAGGTACTAGATACCATCTTGTGCAATGTCCATAAAAGATTATGTAACCTCTGATTACACTAGTGAAATCACCAAGGGGATTCTGGCCAGTGAGTATGTTGTTTGCTACATATGCTACATATATACACATGTAGAAGACGTTTTCTTAACTACAGCTCCCAAAATTTTCCAGCTAGCAGTTAACTGACTGGTAGATTATGCAATTTAATTCTAAAAAGTGAGATGCAAACTGCAGTAAGAGAAATTAGGATAAATATATCACCAGGAACAGATGAAAAATTCAATTGAACTGCTACAATCCACACAGACAGAAGCAACTCAAATGTTAAATAATGTATGTAAACACATATGGAAAATAAAATGGTGGCCAACAGACTGGAAAAGATCAATATACATCCTCAAAAAAGGAGACAAATGACTACAGCAACTATAGGACCATAGCATTAATTTCCCATGCAAGCAAAATTCTCCAGTCATACATGGAGGAAAAAAAGCGTGCTGTTTCTGGCCTTGTCTCCGTTGTCCTCCTCCTCCTCTCTGCTCCCTCCCCTGGCCTTACCTTGGTCCTAGGGTAGAGTCCAGGACAAACGGAGTGCGGAGGCTGGGGGAGGGAGTGAAGAGGAGGAGGATGGAGACAAGGCTCCGTTTCCCGCCTCCGCACTCCATTTGCCCTGGACTCTACCCTAGGACCAAGGCAAGGCTGGAGAGGGAGCAGAGAGGAGGAGGAGGAGGAGGAGGAGGAGGAGGAGGGAGAGAAGGCTGGGGGACCTGGAAGGAGGAAGAGGAGGAGGACGGAAGGAGGATGGGACCCTTGGTTTTTTAAATCAAATTTAACCAAAAAACCAATAGAATCATTTAGCAACTACTTGCAAAGGCCACTTATTCGGCATGCTTCAGAATAAATTCTTCAGGAAAAAAACGCTTTGAAAGTAGTTTCAGGAAACACTGGTTTTTTGCGTGTGTGTTTACCCCGCTTCTTTCCTCCTGGAATCGATCCAGTGAGGATCAGAAGCAGTTTCAAATGCAAACGAGGTTCATTTGTGAATCACGCTTTAGAGCAAACTGCAGTGGGAATGAGCCCAGAGTACAGCAAAGTATTTGGCAACATAGATCATGAAAAGTTATGGATGGCTCTTAAAGACATGGGAATGCCACTACATTTGATACTCCCGATGATAAATGTGTACTTAGGATAAGACCCTACTGTCAGAACAGAATATGGAGACACAGAATGGTTCCCAATTGGCAAAGGGGTTAACCAAGGCTGCATTTTATCACCTTATTTGCTAAACTTGTACACAGAAAACATCATACGAGGAGCAGATTTAGACTCAGAAGGAGGAGTGAAGATACAAGAAGGAACATGATTAATCTAAGTTCTAAAACATGCCAGTGACACCATATTACTAGCAGAAAGCATCTTGAACTTGGAACAATTACTAAGGAAGGTCAAAGAAAAAAAATGCAAAAACAGGCTTACTGATGAACATATAGTAAACAAAAATAATGACCACAGAGGATCTACATAAATTCAACCTAGACAATGAGGAAATCAAAATAGTAAAAGAGTTCCTGTATCTTGGATTAATCATTGATCAGAATAGAGCCTGCAGCCAGGAAATCAGAAAACTAGGGAGATTATCGCACTTCCTTTCTTCCCAGTCTCTGCACGGACTAAAAACTTTGAAGTTTTTTTTAAAAGCGGGTGTTATTGCACGCCTCTATGCTCAATACGGAGGCATCGTGTACCTGATCTTGGCATCCCATCCCCAATCAGTACTTCTCTGGCACTTTTTTTGAAAAAACAGGAAACTCATAGTGCTATAATTGTGACAGTGGCAAGTCACTAGCTGAATCAATTGTTGTGCAGTCTTCTAAACTACTCTTCCATTCTGATATTTCTTTTAGTATGTAAGCCTCTTTAAGTCCTACTCTTGGGGGGAAAGTGGGATATAAATAAAGTGCTTGATTGATTGATTGATTGATTGTTGCAAAGGATCATGGGTAAGAAGCAGAAAGTGGAAATGTAGGGGGACAAAATGGGGAAGAGTTAATAGGGATTCTCTCATATGCCATCACAACGCATACCACAAGCATACCACAAACAACTTAAAATTGCTACATTTAATTGTCACAGAGTTTAGACAGAGAAGTGACAAGAAGCAAGATTAAATGTATGGCACAAACCAGAAAAACTGCTAGTCTGGATGACTCCTTAGCCAATAAGAAGAAAGGCAGACACCAGCAGTGGCAGATGGCAGAATTTTCAACTTTCTTCCTAAGCACATCTGGCAGGCATACTTAATATAGCTACTGCAGGGAAACATCAAAGAAGAGACCCATATTGCAATGGAAATATCTTTTCCAGCCAAAGCTATTACTGTTTGCTTGATTATTTTTCCCTCTCTCTTTCTTTCATATTTTGTAACATACTGTGGACAGTATGTTCCCCCATCTGACATCACCTAGTATTTTTTTTTAAGTCATGTGTAGTTTTAAGAAGGGGATTGATCAAGAGATAAACTGCAACACTCTGGTGGAGGGTGTGATAGGTTACCCACCTCCCCCCCCCCATATCATAACAAAATTTGATCCTATTCCTCTCATGCTAACAAATAGGAACGTGTTGCTGAATTTATACGTTTATTTTTTAACATCAGGTCTGTGCATACTTCATTGTTCATAATCTTCCCTTCTTATTTAAATAGCTTAGTCTCCTTCCCTTGGTCACGCTATAATGTAACCAAGACCTGCAAAGGCTTTTATATATAAGAAGCATGAAGTGAGAAAAATGCAAAAACGTCATCCATGATAAAACATAGATTGTACAACTGAATATCCCTTACATGCTCAATGAAACCAGCCTTTATACACCAATCTGTTACTGAAATGAAGGACAGATAGATAGCTGTGAGTCAAAGGGCCACATGTGTAGGAATTTCTTCTCTGTAAAGAAGTGATGAAAATTTATAGATATTTTATATTTATTTATTTCATATTTATTTATTAATCTTATCTCTCAACTTTCTTTTGCCAAAAAAGGGCACTCAAAGCAGCTGACAGAAATAAAACTCCAATAAAAGCCCATACAATAAAAACACAAAAGCATATACAAAAGAAAAATAAAAGACATATAACTAAAAAGGCATCACAGCACCCAGTTGGCTAAAACCTCTTTTTATAGCAATCCAGTTTGAATGCCAAAGATACATTTGAATGAAAATGTTATTGGCTGCTACTGGAAGGACAACAGAGAATGACTAGATCAATGCCCTTGGCAAGGTGTTCTAAAGTGTGGGAGAGACCACTGAAAATGAGATACGTATCTCTTTTTTTGCATCTACATAAAACATGCTTCCAGTGGTGTAGGGACTGAGAAAAGGCCCTCCCACATAATTCTTAAACTTGGTGCTCCTTTGGATACACTAGTAGGGCACAGTAGGTCAACTTCAGAATCAGGATGGCAGCACAATTTCCCCAGGGCAGTGAGGGGTGGTCACTGGGGCTCTTCTAGAAGTGATAGGCCCATTCACTGACCTGAGGCACTTTCACATTTCACAGTTATAGCACTTCGATTCCATTTCAAATGCCATGGTTCCATCCTAGAGAATGCTGGGAGTTGCGATTTAGGGAGAGACATTTAGAATTCTCAGCCAGGGAGCTCCAGTGCCTTTTCAAATGAAAAACCCCAGGATTTCATAGGATGTAGCCATGACAGTTGAAGTGGAATTGTAGTGCTTTAACTGTTCAGTGTGAAAGGTTCCCTGACATGTAGCAACAAATATTTACAATCCAAAGAGCTTGTCCCCAAGGATGCTCTGCTTTTCTGAAGTAGGAGACACTGTAGAAGCTCTCCCTCTACAAAGACTCAACTACCTCCTCTTGCCTTTGTTGGTCATTCCCAATCTTTTTGCTTCTGCTCCCCAACTCCTTTTCAAACATCTCTCTACACTAGTAGACTATGGCCCGGTACAGATGGGCGGAAAGCACCATCCTTGGGCCAAAATTAAGGTTTGGAAGTGCGCAGCGACTGCATGCTCCCAAACCCTAGTTTGTAACGGCGTCCCCTTCATGGCGGTGTCCCATTCACATGGGGGCTGCCATGATGATGCAGGTGCGGTTTGTGGTACAACAACCAGATGTTGCTGGCAGGAAGTGGCGTCATGGTGGCGCTCTTTCCCATTTGGGGTGCTGCAAAAAAGAAGCTGCTTTAGAATTGTTTTTGAAAATCGCCTCCTGTGGGACAGAAGAGGAAAGGAACAGGGACTTACGGTGGCATCGGCAGCATTCTCCCATGCAGTAAAATGGGTGATATCCCTGTTCTGTTCCTTTCTCGCCCCCTTCTGTTCCGTTCTGATTGTGTTCCCCGGGGCCCATGCGATAAGCTCCTGAATCTACCCGCACTGCTAGCAAAGAGCACTGCTTGTACTGTCAAGCCTCTGACAAGTTTTATTTTAAACAAATATCCACCAAACAGTGATACCTTTACTGATCAACCAAAATGCACAATATATTTGTTAAAAGCTTTCAAAGCTCCACTGGCTTCTTCATCAGGCAAGATGCTACAAACCAAACAGATAAAAAATTGGAGATGTTAGAAAGATGCCTCCATTTCGTTGTTTCCATGTTTAGTTAGGATGGTATGAGGAGGGTAAATTTTGCAGGCTGGCTCCTCCTCCTTTTGGCCATGTGGGAATTGGAAGTTTAACAAAGTCCAGGAACTTTAAAGTTTATTTGCATATCAACAGGACTCTTCTCTTGCAATCCAATCTGTATTCATTCCTGTGAGGCCACAGGCCTCTTGTAGGCAGAGAACAATCAATTTTTCTCGAAGCCTCTGTGTTTTTGCATCAGGAGTAATTTGGTAGGTGTAGAGGTAAAACATGCTAATCTAGTGCAAATTTAAGAAGAAAAAAATTGTTTTACCTTGGTTGAATGTCCCAGTCCCAGTCCACTGACTTGTTCTTTACGGTTCCCCTGTTGCAGCTACAACATGGTATCTCACAATCTAGAAAATATGCAGGGGTAGCTGTGTTGGCCATTTAGTAAATTGAGGCCCCATTCCCACTGGCTTATAACGTGGATCAGGATGGGAATCATGGGTGCATCATTCCCATTTGAGCGCACATTCGATCCGCATTGTTCCGATATAGTTCCCATTGGAATTTGAATCTGACTCCCATGTGATTGAATTATCCTGAAAAAACCTGAATCAGTGGTTGATAAAGCGGTTTAATTTAACAGCACATTTTTAGCTAGTTTTCCTGTGCCCCCTGAGTCTGATTTGGGGCAAATGAATGAGAACGAGAAGGGTGTCTGATTCGGGAACTTGGGGATGGGAGGAGCAGTGCTCAAGGGGCTGGCCTGGGAGTGTCACCTGCTTGTTCTCTTTCCTGCATTACCGGCGCCATTTCCCCCATTCGCATAGCCTTTACCCCCGTGGATTGGGAAGCACAGTAAGGTGATCGCGCTACATTGAGCTCCAAACGCAGTAAACACATTACACCCCCTGCAACTTCTCCCCTGCTCCACATTCATAGACCGATCTGTGAGGAGAGCCATTGAATACCATTTTAAACTATTATTTATTTATTTATTTATTGCCTCCACCTGAGCGCCTGAGCAGCAGATTGGCTTTGCATTACATGCCTGCTTGATCACCCCCCCCAAACAGCCCAGAGAGTAATGGGGGAGGCAAAGGGATATGGGACAAATAGAGGCTCCTCTTCTCTCTTTCCCAGAGGGAGTCTGGGGAGACACAGAAGAGCCTGGACGCAAAGGGATTTGGGGCAAATAGAGGCTCCCTTTTCCCTTTCCCGGTGGGGAAAAGTGCCTAAGCAGCTGATTGACTGTGACGTCAAGCACTTAGGCACTTGATTGACAGTTGCTTTAAAAAAAAAGAGGTTCTGGAAGGGCAATGGGAACGAGGAGCAAAATAACCCGCTTCAAATTACCATGGGGAAAATACCAATGGGAATGAAAACAGGGGTAAAAAAACCCGGGTCTGTTTGCACCCGTTTTTAATGGGAACGATGGGTCAGATTCGATTATGACTTGGAAAAAAAACAGAGTCCGAATCGCAGTGAAATAAGCCACTTTTTTTGCCCAGTGGGAATGGGGCCTCAAATAAAAATCCACCAAACAATGATATCTTTATTGGCCAGCTGAAATGCACAATATACTTGTTGCAAGTCTTTGGAACTCCACTGGTTTCTTCATCAGACAAGATGTAACATCTGCTGCTTTTGGAAGGATAACAGACCAGTGCCCTTGGCAAAGTGTTCTAAAGTGTGAGAGAGACTACTGAGAATGAGATGTAACAATAAAGTTATCACTGTTTGGCAGGGTTTTTGTTTGAATTTGCTAAACGGCCAACAGAGCTACTCCTGCATATTTCCAGGTTTTATTTTGGTTTGGTTTTTTTTTAGTTCACATCCCCCATAAGTTGATGCAAAATGCTGGTAGGATACAGAGTTTGAAAAAGTTTACTTTTTGGACCACCATTCCCAGAACTGCCCAGCCAGCATAGCCTGTGTTTCTAAGTGCCCAGGAAGACAGAGAGGGAGAGAGAGGAGAAACGTTTACTAGGGTCTCATTCACACTACATAATAAACCAATTTTTGAGTCGAATCGATGAAGCAATTTAGCACCGAATTGATGTTCACACTATTCAAATGTGATCAAATATGCCCATTTCAATTTACTCCACTTTGCGTTCACATTCATCAATAGGATCAAATCAAAATGGAGTTGTGCCACAGGGGTGACCATGCTAAAGGGAACTGAATCCAATTGACAGTGCATTCACACTTGTGCTGAATCAATTCTTTTAAAAGATGCAGGGAATGCCGTGGATCGGAAGAACCAGTTTAACTGGGTTTAGCGCTGCACAAACACACCCTGGCAAACCGTGCCAGAAATTCAGTGCAAATGCAAACAAGGGCCCTTTAAACTGATTTACACAGGTTTGAAATCTGGTTTAATAAGTAGTGTGAATAAGGCTTAGTCAAGCAATAGTTTCCCAGAAGTAGGAATGAGGAAAGTGAGAAACAGGCCTGGGATGGTATTCAGAGTCCACAAATAATGTGGTATTTTGCAGGAGCAGGCAAAGGGAGTGATCAGGATGCAAGATGTGGTCATGTAAACAAAGAAGCATCCTCTCAGATAACAAATCAGTGCAAGGTGTAGTTAGCATCATGGTCTGTGAAATAAGCTAAATCTGAGAAGCAGTAAGGTCTGATAACAAAATTTCAGGACTTCTGAGAGCTTGGAGAACTTGTATTAAATCTGAGGCGCATTACAGAGCACTGAGAAGCAGCGCTCTGCCGCCGCTGCCGGTTGCAGCGCGAAGGAGCTGCAGCAGCCAAACCGCGCAGCTCCTCTGCGCTGCAAATAAGAAGCGCCAAAATGGCACTTCTCTTTGCAGCGCAGTTATGACGCCACGAGGCACCAATGGCGCACTCGCAGCATCATATGCATTGTGTGACATGTGGACGCAAAGCGTCCACTACGTCAAGATGGCACAGGCGCCGCCATTTTGTATGGACTCGGTCCATATTAGGGTTAGGGGCGTCCGCCCCTTCTCAACCCTAACACACCCCTTCCTAACCCTAGCACGCCCCTTCGACGTGTCTGTAACGCGCCTGAGTAAACTATCTGTTGCTCTCATACTCAGGTAACTCCCTCCGCCAGCTGTTCCTGATGTGAATCACTTACTATTGATCAATCCTCTATCAAAGCTGAATGATTCACTTTAGGTGATTCACCTTGAAGTCTAGAACTTAGGCTTTTCAGACGCGATCTCTTTCTAGAGCTGAGGGGATCTGCTTCAGAATCTGGGCACAGAATCAATCTTGGTCTTTCCAAGCGTTTCCAAAGAGAGACTGTCAGCTAGGGTCTTAAATTTGTCATATTTGTCATCCTCCCTTTTCTCTCTGAAGAAGACTGTGTCAGATGAGATGTAAGAACCAGTGACCATCTCAGCTGGAGGAAATTTGGGCTCTGAGATCCAGAAAGTAATTTTCCCAAGCTTTGACAGGCTGTTTGTAGGGGGGAGACAAGCTAAATCTCAGAGCTGGCCTGTTTATTTGTTTAATTGGTGTTCAATAAGTAATGCAACCTAATACTGGTGGAGATATTTCCCCATCTCCACCATCATATGTGGCCTTTGGGGTTTTTTAGTTGTTTCAAAAATGGGGGAAAGTGCTCCTTATATTAATGACTATTTGCTTTCCAACCCCCTGCCTTTGACCAAAAGGCTATTGTTTTCCCATAAGACTATGTTGTATGCAGTTGTTATGTGCTTTCAAATCGACTCTGACTTACAGTGACCCTATCATAGGGTTTTCTGGTCCCCAGAATCTTAGTTCAGTACTCAAACCACTACACCACACTGGCTTTCTATAGTATATAATATACACAGACAAACAGACTTCTTGGAAGTTTTTTTTTTTAAAGACTGTCACACTTGAGCCAAGGTAAACTTGTAATCTAAAGGGAACATTAGTCCTTTTCTCTTGGTTTGGCTGAAAATTAAACAGTTCTGGAAAGAGGTGATAAAACTGATGCATGTTATGACGCTATATCATTTGCCAGAAAATCACAAATGATTCTGATGGGAGATATCTATGAGGTAATAAAAAATAGGATTATTAAACATCTACTAACAGCTGCAAAGATTGAAAATTTGGAAAGACAGTAAAGTCCCCAAAGTAAAATGCTGGATTTAAGAAACTTTGAGATTTAACAATAATGGAGAGAAACAGTTTCCTTGGTTTAATTAAAACATTACAGACTGTACATTTAAGAATTGCATGACCGTCTCCTATATTTTCTTGACTGTGATTGTGGCTTTAGGATTTCGGAACCGAAGGTATACTAACTGCATAAGTTTACTGAAACAAAATGAATTTCATTTTTACAATATGCTCATTTATTTATTTATTTATTAAAGTACAAATATCTAGATGCCTTTAGTTTTATTTTTCCAAAATAAATTGTTCAAAACATACTGCACATAAAATACAACCACCCAATTTTTTTAAAAAAAATAATGATTACATGGACACATTCTTGTGCCAATGCATTTTTCCTGCTAGTGCAGATCCACTGGCATAAGGCCAAATTCATTATAGGAATGATCATATTTATTTATCAGCATTTTTTTTTTATTTTGCTCCTCTTAGTTGTGATACTCCTTTGGTGTCAGGTGCCTGGGAAGGGCTACAGAAGGGGCACTGCCTCACTCGTCTGCCCGCCCACTCATCCTCCCACTGCCTGGCTAGATGTCTGCTGCCGGGGGGTGGGCTGGTGCCATGGCATATAAAGGGCCTTTTTTTCAGGGTGACTCTGATGGAAAGCCCCCCACACACACACACCTCTAGCAGCAGCCATTGCTGATGGTGGTTGTGTGGCCTCTGTTGGGTCCATTCAGTCTCTGGCACAGCAGCTGGGTTAGCGAGAAAGGAAAGCAACACCGTTCTCATTCACCCAGCAGTCATGCCTGTCCCATCAGGTAGAGCACTCAACCAGGACTACACCCCCTGCTTTGGGGTGTCACCCCATGTGGTCCACACTCCCCACACCTCTCTAGTGATGCCTCTGGCTTCTCAGAGTAGCTTACATCAGTTAAAAGTAAAATTTTACAATAATACTGCAACAAATAAAATGCATTAGAATCAGTCATGACAGAATAAAATCCATCTGCATTCTCCATGAAGTTTCATCTTGAAACAGTATAGTATTTAAGTAGCATAGCAAAAGCCTTTTGATATAGAAAGGTCTTCGTTGACTAAATAACACAGAAGAGCAAGAGAGGGAGGCCATCTGAACTTTTACAGGCAAAAGAAATCCCACAACTGGGGTGCAGCCAGCCAATAGAGAAGGCCTGCTCTCTAGTCACCTTTAGAATGAGGGTTACTGGTCAAAATAATCTCAGTCCCTGAGGTTTCAGGGCCAGGCACTGACTCTTCAGGGCCCTGATGTCATAGCCCTTGGTGGTATTGCAGCAGCCCTTGGTGATGTATTACTATACATTAAACATCAACCACAGTTGCATAAAGTACACCATTGAAATAATATGCACACCTTTCAGTGCAGTACTTTTGCTCTGATATTTTTCTTGTTTATCTTGAGGGCCAGAAAAGAGAGGCCAGGGCCAGGCCTGAGATCTGGGAGCCCTAAAAAGTGGAAAACAAAGAAGGCTTACTCCACTAGATTTTTGGCAGTAGGCAGCCAGGCCAGCATGGGAAGATGAGATCATTTGCACATCCTAGACCCAGTCTGTTAAGATCAGGGGTATGAAAATTGCAGGTTGTGAACCATATGTGACCCCTGAAGTCCCCTGCCATTCTTTCACAGCCTCCTTAATTTTAAAAATGGCCTATATGAGGAAGTGAATTTTCACTAGAAAACTGCCAAACTGAAAATAATGTGGTCACTTCCGGTATCCTGTGACATACCAAAGTGGTTCGCAAGGGGTGCTCCCCATTTACTTGTCCAACCCTGGTTTAAACTTTTGAGATAACCCACCAACAATTTGAACTGTTGCCTTGTATGAGAAACTGGCAGCCAGTGTAGCTGCTATACAACTTGTGCAATGTGAATTCAAAAGGAAGCAATGACTGACATCCTTGCTCCCACGTTTCTTTAGCTGATTAATTTATAGCATGCAAGTGCAAAACTCAAATTAAGACAGAATATAGCACAGTCAGTCATAATAGTGATAAAAGTTTTAACAGACACAAGCTATTGTATTAAAAAATGGCCCTGAATTAAAAACAGTTTTAAAAGCTTTAAAACACAACAAAGAAAGAAAAGGTTAAAAGTGTTACACACATCCCCATTTTTAAAAATCCAAATTCTCAACTGACAAAAGCTGCTGCAGACTTTTCAAACATATCTCCATGTAAATCACACAATAATAATTCAATCTAGAGGTAATTAAATTGTGTGACATTGCAGCCAAATCTGACTTGCTCAGGAATGGGTTGCCTGATCTGGACATATGAACTCCTAGTTCCTGCCTCCATCTGAGCTTCCATGTGTGTATATGTGTATTCCTTCAAGTCACCTCTTGACATGACAACCCCTATAATTTCCCAGGGTTTTCTTAGGCAAGGAATACTCAGAAGTGATTTTTTTTTTGCCAGTTCCCGCCTCTGAAATGTAGCCCACAGCATCTGGTATTTCTTGGCAGTCTCCCATCCAAGTACTAACTAGAACTGACCCTGCTTATCTTCCAAGATCAGATGGGATTTGGTGCCTTTAGGGATTTACAGTGGATACAATGCTGAATCCCGACAGACAACCACCATCATGAAATTGGTTATCTGTTTCTTCAGAGGAAATACCACAACTTTGGACTCTTTCACACTACAGAATTATTGTGTTAAGATTCAATTTTAATTGCCATGGCAACATCCTATGGCATCCTTGGATTTGCAGTTTAGGGAGAGGCGTTTTGAATGCTAGCCAGTGCCTCACCAAACTACAAATGCTATGATTTCATAAGATATTGCCATGGCAACTAAAATGGAAATTTTGTTGTTGTGCCTTCATGTTGTTTCTGACATATGGCAACCCTATGGCAAACCTTGGCAAAAAATGTTCAGGGAGAGTTTGCCATTGCCTTCCTCTGAAGCAATGGAGCAATGGATTCAAGCTACAGGAAAAGAAATTCCATTTAAACATTAGGAAGAATTTCCAGATGGTAACAGCTGTTTGGCATCTAGGGATAGCCATGTTGGCCATATAGCAAATCCAACAACATCCAAACAATTAGGAAAAAAACACTTTATCTTTGTTGGAGGCAGAAACCTCAGATGGCAAGGTCCCAGTGCACTGGCTCTCTCTTTAAGATTCCCCTGTGATGCAGTATCTTGCAATCCAAAAAAACATCTAGAGGTTGCTGTGTTGACCATATAGCAAATCCAATAACATCTCAACCATCTGAACTAAGACCAGAAACAGAAAATGCAGGTGTATGACTTTTTCTCCTGTTTGCCTGATGAAGAAGTCAGTGCGACTTTGAAAGCTTGCAATGTGCAATTGCACATTTTGGTTGGTACAATAAAGGTATAATTGTTTGGATGTTATTGCATTTGCTATATGGCCAACATGGCTACCCCTAGATGTTTTTTGGATTTCAAGATACCACATTTTAGCCATCACAGGGGAATCCTCAAGAAAGAGCCAGTGCACTGGGACATTGCCATCTGAGGCTTTTGCCTCCAACAAAGATAAAGCACTTTTCCTAATACTGGAATTGACTGGCATGCTTTACCTCTACACCACATAAAGTTTTCTTGATACAAAACATGAAGACTTCTTGAGAAATTCAGTGTTCTCTACCTACATAGGAGCCTGTGGCTTCATAAAAGAAGGAGACATGCTGGATTCCAAGGAAACATCTTTGAATTGCAAATGGACATTACATTTCCTTGACTTTGAAAAATCTATCAGTGACCACATGTCCAAAGGGGGAGGTGCCAGCCTGCAGATAGCCCTCCCTACCATCTGAACTAAGACTAGAAAGAGAAAATGCAAGCCTATGACTAACATCTTTAATTTTTCTTCTATTTGCCTGATGAAGAAGACAGTGTGACTTTAAAAGCTTGTAACATGTAACTGCATTTTGATTGGCCCATTAAAGCTGTTTGACAGTGGAACATACTGCCTCAGAGAGTGAGGGAATCTTCTTCTTTGGAGGTTTTTAAACAGAGGCTGAATGACCATCTCTTGGATGTGCTTTGATTTTGAGTTCCTGCATGGCAGGGGGTTGGACAGCATGGCACTAGTGATTTTTATGATTTTATGAAAATATCAGTACCATGCTAGGAAGGATCCATTGGTGAGGGGGAGAGGGGAAAATATCATCTATGTATCAGCCTGTCACATAATGTTGCAGCATTGTGCTTGCTTTTTATACCAATCACAGCATATTGCCACCTCTACATAAATCTATAACAGAGATACAATCACAAAAATGACAGAGTATGAAGCATGACACTCCAACAGCTCCTGATATCCTTGTCATATTTGCCATCATGTCAGACTAGCCATGGAAATCAGCCTTAACAGTTGTTGCATGTCATGAATTCTGGTACTCTGTAAATTTCCAGCTGTTGAAATAATAACACTTTCAGGATCTATGTCTGAGGCATATTAATCCTTATTTGTACCTATTAACGCTTGAGTGTTGCACTGTGAAAATATATTTGCCATAGCCTGCTTCCCCTACCCACCCAATGATGCAAGAATCCTATGCACATCTGTTTTGTTTTAAGTGAGCTAAGGCTGATGTACAGGCAGTATTTCTGTCTTATCTGGACACTTTACAATTTTCACTCTGTGAAAATTTTACAACAGCTTATAATGCAGTTTGAAATCAAAGAACATAGCATTCTTAATCTTAAGAAACTTTTACACTGAATCCTTGTGGTAGTGCCCTTTCTAATGAACGTGCTTGGAAAATCAAAGCTGGGGATCTACCTTGCTTGTAATGACCCTAGGTTGATGAGAGACCTTTAGTCAATTATTGATGGTTTCTACCAGACCAAAATTTTTAATATCTAGATGTTAGTATGTAGTTCCTAAAGTTGTTCAGGAAGATTTGTGGCCATAATCACATCAGCTTCCTAAGTCACAGAAAACAAAAAAACGTAAGCAATGTATGCTAGGACTGAGAAAAATATGCCCCCTCTGATAAAATTGGACAATGGTTTCTATCATTCCAAGTCAGTCAATGGTGAAGGATCATCAGAGCTTCAGTCCACTGAAGGCCTATGTACTTTCCATCCTAATACCTTTCATTTTTCCTTCTCCGCCAAAATATAGAGAAATCATGGCAGCAGTAATCATATTCATAAAGCCACCTCCTCCCCTATATACTGAGGAAAGGGATAAATATGGAGAGCACATCTGTCCATATGTATTCCCATGGTCTTTAAGATAATCTCTTAGTGATCCTGTATGTGTATATGTACCTTCAAGTCACCTGTTGACTTATGACGACTTCATGAATTTCATAGGGTTTTCTTAGCAAGGAATACTCAGAGGTAATTCTGGACCATGCCAAGAACTATCAGGTTAGAATGCACAGGGAAACCATTGAATTCCACAAGCACTTAGACAGCTTCAACAGGAAAGAAGAACCCTTAAGACAAACAAAGTTTGGCTACCATTCATGAAAAACACCAAAATCAAGACCCAGTAAGTGCAAATGAAAACCACCCAGAGTCAGAGGAATTCCCAGCAGACAATGGATCATTAATTAAATGGACACCCTGAGGCCTTGCCATTCAACAACAGACCAACACAGAGATTAACATGTAAATCACTTCCTCTCAACCAAGGGTCTCACAGTACTTATATATCCCACTCACTCCCATGCTAGCATTCTCTGCAGATGCCAGCCATAGATGCTGGTGAAACGTCATGAATAAACTCTTCCAGAATACAGCCACATAGCCTGAAAAACCCACAAAAATTATAGTACTCAGAGGTAGTCTAGTTTGTTTCTTCCTCTGAAATATAGCCTACAGCACCTGATATTCATTGATGGTCTTCCATACAACTGCTAACCAGGACTGACCATGCTTCGCTTCCAAGATCAGACATGATCTGGTACCTTTAGACTGGTTCTTAGGCCCAATACAGACCGGCGCCATAGCACGTCATGAAGACGTGCTAGGGTTGCCTCAGGGCATCTCTTACAGACGCTCCGCAACCCTAGCACATCTTCAGTACGTCAAAATGGTGGCGTCCTCTACAGACAGGCGCCGCCATTTTGATGCAACAGATGCCTAGCGTCTGCACGTTGTGGCACCATAATGATGTCACGAGTACACCATTGGCGCACTGTGACATCATTATGGCGCCACTAAAAGAACCTGCTTTTCGCAGGTTCTTTTTGCTCCCTGAGGAAGCCGCACGGTTTGTCTGCTGCAGCTTCCTCGCAGAGCAAACCAGGGCACTGGCAGACTGCCCTTTTTGGGTGGTCTGTACCAGGCCTTAGTCAACCTATCATCTAATACACAGGTGTGGATAGAAGGCACAGTTTGATCTAGTGGTAGATCTGTGGATGTTTTGCAATGGTCTCTGAACACCAACAGCAACTAAACTCCCCCCGCTCCCCCGACAAAGAATAGGGATGGAGTAGTGGGTTTTTCATGTAAAAGACCTTGTGAGCCTGGTCTTGTGAAGTACAGATTGTGAAGACAGTTTTATTCATGTAGACCAGTGCTTCCCAAACTTTGGTCCTCCACGTTTTTTTGAACGTCAGCTCGCAGAAGCCCCAACCAGTTTGGCCAAATATCAGGAATTTTGGGAGCTGGAATCCAAAACTTCTGGAGGACCAACGTTTGGGAACCAGTGATGTAGACAATATATGGGCAAAAATTGCTTTCAAAGTGGCAATGTATTCCTACACTCATTGGCATACCCACTGATTTGATAATTC
The DNA here is from genome assembly GCF_019175285.1 of Sceloporus undulatus. Taxonomy (NCBI): domain Eukaryota; kingdom Metazoa; phylum Chordata; class Lepidosauria; order Squamata; family Phrynosomatidae; genus Sceloporus; species Sceloporus undulatus. Next base: position 257,958,638 of record NC_056523.1, read on the forward strand.
ATTCTATTTAACTGCATCCCTTGCTTTGAGAATCTTGACAGAAAAGAAAGCCGCACTTCCCTGTGAATGAATGTATTTGATTAGATCAATAGGCAGTATCTATAACCCATGAGTAGTCTACAGATGATGCTGAAGAATAATAACTTCTGGCCAGTGGTGTAGTGGTAAATTTTGAGATGCAGGCACTCACCATAAGGGGCTCCATATCCTTGCATCCCAAAGGGACAGTGGAAGTATGTTTGTGGAGCATTATGTCCCAACAGTTTCAACTGATAAAAACTGTGGCTGATATCCTGAATCAGCCATTACAGTTTGTAACTTTACAATGACATTGCTACATCAAAAGACTTCTAGTGAATTTTGACAATGCATATGGGAGTGTCCTGTGCAGTGTCCCATTCTGTAATGGGAACTCCCATTGTACAATGGACCCCACAGTGCTAATTTGCCCATGGCACGATGGGACAGATAGTGCAATTGGATCCATGGTTTTGTGGCCATTATACATTGTGCATTGGAGCAATTCAACTTTATGTGATTATGTCAGTTTAAGATGAGGTAACCACTTAACAGGATGTTGGCCTGGAATAAACAGACATCATAAAGTAATTTGCACCAAAGCACCATGCTGTGATTATATTTTGCTCCACTTACAGGGATATTCCCCCAGTACATCCATATGTTTAGAACTGGAGTGCCAGTATAGAATGAAAGCTGACGTTGACCAAGGGATTGAAGCAATGTTCCAGGAAGTCTTGGAAACTCTCATTAGCTTCAGTGGGGATTACATAAATACATCCAGAGGAGGACATACCTCCCCCAAAGATTATTTTTTTTAAAAAAAGGAGGAGAAATTTTAAAGACAGAGATCTGAATCAACATTAAGCAATAACTGTCCAAAGATTTTGATTTGATCCACACTCCATGGGGTGCTTTCAGTTATTCAAACCATGTGTTATCTGCCTGCTTTTTAGGTCCAGTACTGCTGCTGTCAGCATTTATTTTAAAATCTGATGCAATATATTAAGTTGATTTGAAGAATAACAAGTAAAATTTGTTGGAGTGGGAGGTGTGTGTGGAGAAAAACATGAAACAAAGAGATGAATGAGATGGAAAGCTTATGGAAATAATAAAATCCCCAGTGCTAGAAAAAAGAAATGGACTGTTCCCATCTGAGCAAGTTTACAACCTTCTTGGCAAATCCTAATCAGACACATGTAACAAAAGTAACATAACCAGCTTCTATATAAACAAAAAACACACATACCTTCCAACAAAGCGATTACATTTTAGCCATATTTTGCAGAATTACCATATATAGAAACATGAACCACAGTACAATAGCCTTGAGCATTGAATAATACATACTAGATGAAAGAACAGTTTATAAAACACATCTTTTATAAGAATATCATTCCTCTGCTTTCTTTTCCATGTTGGAGATGAATGCACTCACTTGCATTAACATTTACAAGGTAATTCTATCAATGTTTCTGCATGTGAAGTACTCTCACAGAGATTATGGTTTTGCAAAGTCTTTAGAGAAACAAAGCTCATATTGTCAAATGTAGAGTCTCATTGCAGAAGTGCAATGCACATAAAAGTTTATGACAAGTGCCAATCTATGTTGCTAACAGAATACCTTGATATTACCACATTGTGGAGAATAGGAGATTCTGGAATATCATGAAGGAATCTGAAAAGAGCTTATAATTATAATAAATAAATAAATAAACCACAGTACATAAGTTATGAAATGCCAAAGCTAGAACGGGCAGTAAGGATTTTCTTTGGTGTAGGAGTTGCCTAATTTTACCACTGTTTATTTAGAACATTTCCAGGCTGTGATTCGAGACCTCAGTGGAATGAATTCTGTTAGTTTGTCAGTGTTACCATAGACCTGACATAAGTAATACACAATACATGCATAATACATAGATGAATCCCATTAATTCAGTAGGATTGCCCTATTTGGGATTAATCGTAGGATTCAGGCCAATGAGTGCTCAAAGAAAGCAATAAAATACATGGGGCTAAATTCAATGTTAGTCCCAGCTAGAGTAGATCAAGTGAAATGAATGAGACTTCTTAGTCACCACTTGTGTATCCATTAACTTTAATGGGTCTTCTCTAATTAAGACTACTATTGGATCTATGAACTACAAAATGCTGTACAACCTTACTGTCTTTTCTAGGGTGTCATGTCTTCTCATGATATATCCAAAATATGACAGTTTCAATGTGAAGTTGAAGGCTTTCATGGCCGGCATCCATAATTTTTTGTGGGTTTTTTGGGCTATTGTTGCCTTGTTCTAGAAGAGTTTCTTCCTGACGTTTTGCCAGAAGATGCCAGCCACAGATGCTGGCAAAACGTCAGGAAGAAAGTCTTCTAGAACATGGCCACATAGCCTGAAAAACCCACAAAAAACTATGACAGTTTCAGTTTTGTCATCTTGGCTTCTAGGGAGGCATCAGGTTTGATTTGCTCTAGGACCCATTTATTGGCCTTTTTACAGTCTACAATATCCACAAAACTTTTCTCCACTATCGCCTTTCCAATGAATTGATTCTCTTCATTATCCATCTTTCTTCACTGTCCAGCTCTCAGAACCATATGTCAGAAATATGATATGATGGCACTGACAATCCTATACTTGAGGATCATAGCAGCTTTTCCAAGCTGTTGTTGTTTTCTAATTCCTTGACTGCAGTCTCCATTTTGATTAATGACTGAGCCAACACATAGGAAATCTTTGACTGTTTCAATGTCTACATCTTTAAAGTTATGTAAATAATTTGTGGTAATTATTTTTGCTTTCTTACTGTTCAGCTGTAAAACTGTCTTTGTACGTTCTTCCTTGACTTTCTTCAACAGATCTTTCAGAAAGATGCAATGTATTTTAAATTCAATGCACCCTGTTTTATACCCCAAATATCTACTTTGAATTATTTCTATGGTGTCAGTGGAGCAGGCGGTGGGAGGAAACAGCAAAAAAGGAGTAACCCTTTAAACATCATCAACCAACCCCTCAGGTTTCCTTTTGAACTCTGAGCTTAACTACAAATTTGCAATAGCGGAAGTGAAAATGGATTTCCCCCGAAGCAATATATTGTAAGCCATCCATGTTATAATGTTAACTTATTCTGTGAGCTGAAGTCTAAGCAAGTAACTTTTTCCAGCTCTGAAATGAATACCAGGAGAGTACAGCCAAAACTGGCGATCAACTTGATGACACATTTTCTCATTCTCAAGGTAACAGTTGAATATACTTAGTGCAAGTGCAATGTGGTAGCAATGAGTAAATGTGAAGTTGAAGGCTTTTATGGCTGGCATCCATAGTTTTTTGTGTTGTTTTTTTTTCAGGCTATGTGGCCATGTTCTATAAGGGTTTATTCCTGACGTTTCGCCAGCATCTGTGGCTGACATCTTCAGAGAATTAGCAGCTCATTTCCCATTTCCCATTTTGCTGGGGGTTTTTTTGGTTTTTTTTATAAAAAGAACCCTGAAAATATAAGATGAGGGCAAAACCAGAAGACAATAAAATAAAATAAAAATCAGGGATAGCTCAGTTCCTTCAGATGTATCATTAATTCAGAATAGATGTGAACAAACACCTCAGTTGTAAAACAAATGCATGTACAGGTGAAAAGTGCTTGCACAGTGTAAAGGGTAATGTGTCCTTCTGGTAGTGATCCCTTGCTTCTTATGAGGTGCGGCTTCAGAGAACCCTCAGTCTAGAGCAGAGCTTTTTGTGTGTATGTTGCCAGAACATGGAAACTAAAGTTACCAAGCATGAGTGTAAAGTTATCTGCAGTGCCCTGGATCTAACCTAATATGTCCTCCTCATAATGGCTTCTGACAATTCAACTGTTGTAGTTCCCCTAGTGTACCTGGGATTTCACTACATAGTAGGCTTAATATTGCTGTTAAGTGAGCTTTCTCCCATACCTCTCCATAGGTTAAACTAAAGCATCTGTACCAAGCACACTCACCAGTTGATACAGACTAATCAAAAACATGATAATTTCTTTTCCTATCAAGAGACTAGAAACATATTAAGGTATGTTCAAGGTGTGTTGCTGTCATAGGACAAGACATTGGATCAGAACAGAATGCTTTCTTGGCTTAATTCAAGTCAGACGTCATAACAATAATAAGCCAACTTCATTCCTGGTTCAGCTAACATTTACTCTCTTTTTGCAATGATAAAACACATTGGTTCTCTGCCCTTCAGTGCTTTTCTCTTCCAGATGAGTCATTTTCTGGAAGAGAAAAAGATAGTTTGACATATAGCAGCCAAAATCCAGACCTTCTTACTTGCATTCCCAGAATCCTCCAGGGCTTTTATAGACTTTGTAAATGGGATGAAGAGAAAGAGAAACCCTTTCTCCCCCCCTCCCCACTACAAAAAACAATAGAGGGTGTGCCTAAGACCCCCAGTATCACATGATTTATGCTCTGTATGATTGCCATCTGGCTTCTAATTCTGGCATTAAAATATGAATAATCATACTAAGGCAAAATGCTTGCTAAGAGCAGCCTAGTTGTATTCTCCATCTATCTAGACCAGGGGAGGAAAAACTGAGACCTGTGGGATCCCATTGTTGAAGCCCCTAAAGTCCCCATCATTTCCCCAAAGCCCACATGTTCCCCCACTTTTTAAAAAAGTTTTTTCCAGTAATTTAGGAACATTTTTTGCCCTATGATCATACAGAAAGCCCACAAACAACACATGCAAACATGAAAAAATACCTCTACTACACTCCCACATGCACCTCAAACCCCAAACTGTTCCCCAAATATCTCAATTTGGTTCTGCAGTCTGTCTCAAAATGGCAACAGAAAGTGATGTTGCATTAGTTCCCATCTCCATTTTGAGAGGGACGACAACAGAAAACTGAGGTATTTGAGCTACTTGTGGGGCCAGTGAAGGGGTCTGTATTAAAAATTACTCTGGCGTCTATGCAGTTCTCCCTGACCCCCAATCTAGACCTCCACATGAGCCAGGACATAAACTTTCACAATTATACTTGTGGCTGTACATCAACATCTATATTTTCGTAGGAATTACAGTCAGTGGCATTACTAGGGTTGGCATCACCTGGTGCGGTAATTCATAGTGTTACTGCGCCATACCACACCCTACAGAATTAATAGTAATTTTTTTTGTAGTAATGTTACTCACAAAATCCTATATATCACAGAATGTATTGTTAACAATTGTGACATAAAACATAAATAGTAGTGTTGAACTGGATTATTTCTGCAGTGTGAATGCAGTATTTACATGCTAACCACAAGACTGGAAGAATTTACCAACCTCTGAGGTAGTTTATTCCACTGTGGAACAGCTCTTAGTATTAAGAAATTTTCCCTAATGTTTAGGTGGCTTCTCCGTTCATCTTCTTTTCCAAAAGTATTTTTCCCCCAGGCGCAACATTTCAAAAGATAATTTCTCAGAGATATCTGTGAAATACTTGGGAAGTAGACATTTAGAAATTTTTACCAGCTTTCCACCAGCTTTCTAGCCTCTAGCATCATGCATTTTAGAACAAAATGGAATATAAAACAAATGTTATTGATTGCTGAGTATGAGCCTTAATACACAGATAACATTATCGGAATTACAACGAAACAGTGAACAAAGGGATCTTGTAGCACCCTGGAGATAAACTGTGCAGTTGTAGCATCAGCTTTTGTAGACTTAGGGCCTGAACAGACAGGCCAAAATAAAGCTGCTTCGGGTCACTTTGGAGATATGCTGTTTTAATGGCATGCACATATTAAGAGGCCAGAAGCTGCACCAAAGCTGTGCCCCAGTCCTTATGGCCTCTTAGGATGCATGCACCATTTAAACAGCATACCTTCAAAGTGGCCCAAAGCAGCTTTATTTTGGCCTGTCTGTTCAGGCCCTTGCTATTAATTTCTGTATAAATGTAAAGGGAAGAAACACACAAATGTCTTCAAAACAGAACAGAAGGAAATATATGTGTGTGTGTTGAGGGCTGATATTAAGAGTTTCACCCATACAGGCATGTGGTTTTACTTATCTCTTAAAATTCTTGTTTTGAATGCTGCTATGTATTCTGCTATGTCTGTGGAGGTGAATTACTGTTTCTTTCTCTTTTCCACCCCCTTTTCTGATAGTTTCCTGATCCCTAATAACAATATGGTAGGCAGGTACATCATCATCTTCTCTTTTATGGGAACACCTACTGAATTTGGCTGGTGAAGATGGTTCGGAATTCTACAAAATCTTCAGATCTATGGGCCTGCGCAGACAGGCCAAAACAAAACTACTTCAGGTCAGTTTGGAGGTATGTTGTTTAAATGACACCTGCATCCTAAGAGGCTGGGAGTCATGCTAAAGTCATGCTCCAGTCCTAAGGACTGGAGCACAGCTTTACCGTAGCTTCTGGCCTCTTAAGATGAGTGTGTCATTTAAACAGCATACCTCCAAACTGACCTGGAGCAGCTTTATTTTGGCCTGTCTGTTCAGGCCCTATATAGAATCTTTGTTAGAATCTACCAAACTCTGACAATTTCTTCATAAACAGGGTGGAAAGAACTTTTTAAAAAACATACACATGGGAGTAGAAAAACTGGCACCAACATCTATCCCTAGACAGGATGAAAATATATTATTGAAACAAGCGGTACTTAAATCAGTTGTATTAATTCTGTAATTCCCATGGCTATGTTTAATTTTACTATTAAACTAGGACCTGAATTTACAATGGAATTTGGTAGTTTTTCTCTCCTCACTAGAAAGAGAAATCAATCAATCATTTATTATTACGGCACACAGCCAGTACAAGAAAGAGAGATAATTTATTTGAAGAGAATACTTCCCCTTCTTCCTAGCAAGACCAATATTGTCACTCAGACTATTTATCCAGGAGGGTACATATCTAGAGATGGCCATGTAGCAAAGAATTATTATTATTATTATTATTATTATTATTATTATTATTAATTTTATTTATAGCCCGCCTTTCTCCCATTATAAAGATTCAAGGTGGCTAACAACAAATTTAAAATAGTACCAGTTAAAAACAATACAAAGCATTAAAATATGTAGACAACTTTAAAAAAATAAACAATCTTAACAAGTTAAAAACACTGCACATTAAAAATAAAATAAAATGTATTTTTAAATACTCTATGCAAACCTTAAAATCTGAACTCCATAGCATTTAAAAGCCCAACCCTCATCAGTCTGAAAAAGCCTGACGGCACAAGAATATTTTACCTGCTACCAAGAAGAGCAGGGATGGAGCCAGCCTGGCCTCTCTGGGGTGACACTAGTTCCAGAGCCAGAGAGCAGCCACTGAGAAGACTCCTCTTGAGAGATGCTTCTCTTGAGCCTCCAAGTTTCTTTTGCTAACAGAACTTAAATTTTACTTCCCAGAGTACCCACATGGCCAGAAGGAGGAGAGGCTTGCTTGCATGAATGTCCCTCCATACTACTTGAACTGAGAACAGCTACATTTTAACAGAATGCAGGCTTGTGATCATAATTTTTTCTCCTGTATGATTTTTAACACCTTTGCTTGATGAAGAAACCAGTGGAGTTTCGAAAGCTTTCAACATGTATTTTGTGCACCTTGGTTGGCCCCATAAAAGTATCACCATTTTGTGGATTTTGGATGTTATTTTACTATTTTGGACAATGTATGATATATAACTGGAGTTTAATTAATTGCCATCCTGAAGAAAATAACACTGTCCCTCCCCCCAGCAGGTGGCTATGTTTTTGACCTTGTATACATGTAGCTCCTTTAATCATTTAGATATACAGTAGAGCTGAGAAGGTTCCAGATGGAAGCTGAACCTGCGACCCCTTAACATAAAAACATCTCTGACACCAATTACACCATCTGTTGGTCATAAAACCGCATTTGCTATCTTTCCTTGGCTCTCATGTTATACAAAGCTGAAGGTTGAGATTTGGGACTGTTCAATTTTATCCGAGAACTTTAATACAGAACACATTTCCACCAAGAGAGAACAAAGCACAAAAGCCCTACACTTAAATTTACATTCTTAAGTCAGTGAAAACAAAACAAATATATAAAAAAATGAAAATAAGAAACAGTTGTCTAAAAGAAGTCCTTATTTGTACTCACAACTATGCAGTCAAAATTATACATTTTCTCAGGATGCCTATCATTGAGGGGAAAACAATTTAAAATTTCTATAAAGTTTTAAACAGTTAGAAATGTTTTACTTGTGGGTTTTAAAAAAAACGCCCTATGATTGGATGGCTATAAAAGGCCAGGACTGGACATGATTTCTTATGCTTTCCCATTTTGCTTTGCTTTTAGATCTGTTTTTCTGGAACTCTAATCAGAAAGCACATTTAGAGCACATTATTTGGATTTCACTGGATCCTTTATATCAAAATATTTGGGCCTGGAAGATTATTTTTATAGCAGAAATATTATTTTTATAATGCTAAAAATATTATTTTAATGCAAAAAAATGTTTCCAGCGAACAGTGCTCCCTTTTCAGTAATTCAGATCCTCCATCCCTTTACCCCTCCTCCTTGTGAGAGAAGCACTATTTGAGAAATCTCAAGCAACATTGGAAATTGAAATGAACCTATCCCTAGGCCCTTCTATAGAACAGAGTGTTTCTGCAGTTAAGCTAACATTGGTCCAAAACACACTGAAGAAATATTCCCATTTAAGACCACTAGGTAATCCTGGAAATTGTAGTTTATTGTAGCACCAGAACTCTCTGACAGAAGGCTAAATGTCTCACAAAACTACAGTTCCCAGAATCCCCCAGCATTGAGCCAGGGCAGTTAAAGCGGTCTCAAACTGGATTATTTCTGCAGTGTGTTTTGCATGTACGTCTCATTGAAAAATAATGTGTAGCCACACCGCAAAATTAAAGAAGTTAGGGGCTGTGCACACCAGCAGGAAAGGCTGGGTTTGGGACAGAGTTGGGGTGTAGAATCCATATGACGCACAACCCAGCTCCACCTCCAGGGCAGTGTGATGCTGCACGCCACACCACACGGTGTGTGGCATCACCATGCTCCTCTGGCACTGCGTCCACATGACGCACCACCGAAGGAGTGCTGTAAAGCTACAGTGCTGTGGCTATCATGCCCTTTGCAGGGCGGAAAAATGGAGCCACTTTTTGCAGCTCCTTTTTGTACCCTCCAAAGACCAGATTGGGGCCATGCAGTTGCAGCAGCCTTGATCTGGTTGTAAAAGGGGTGGTCTGCACAGCCCCTTAGATACCACTTTAACTGCCATCTGTAGTTTAACTGGGATCTGTAGTTTATTTTATTTATTTATGTATTTATCTAGTTCTTCTAAAGATGTCTGTATATGTTAGTGTGTTCACATGATACCTTTATGGGTGTCTTGCCCAAAGTATACTGTATACTTTGTACAGTATATGCTCTGCTTTTGAATCATGGTTGCTGGTAGATCTGTTCTGGGGTTTACTTTGAATTTTCAAGGAACTATACAGTGGACCCTTGTTATACGCTGGGGTTTGGTTCCAAGATCCCCCGTGTATAACAAAATCCGTGTATGCTCAAGTCCCATTACATATAATGACATAGCAAAATGGTGTCCCTTATAAAAAATGGAAAATCAAGGTAAATTTATACTTTTTTGGAACATTTTCAAGCCGTGTATGCTTAAATCCGTGTATAAAAAATCCATGTATAAGAAGGGCCGACTGTACAAGATACTGGACTTAGCCTGAGGAAAGTGTGCAGCACCTTGGATAGTCCCTTTACAATTTAAAATAAAAACCCAGAGTTGATCTACCATCCCACTAACAAAGGAGACACAGGCTGCCACCACTTGCAAGTACTATTGATGTACCAAGTGAATGAGAAAGAGGAAGGAAAAAAAGGCCAGGACTCTGTGCAAGAAAGAGGATGGTGATGAGGTGGAATAGCAGTTATTTAGTTCCAACTTTATGTTCTTATCCTCTGGAGGGAAGAAAAAAGCTAAGAAAAAATATTTTTTAAGAAAATTGAACAACAGGTCATTTTAAACATGGTGACTACTGGGAAAAGTTATGGACATTGCTTCCTGGACATTAAAAGTCCTTTTCTAGCACCATCTTATCTGAATCTTTACCAAATAGGTGTTTTATTATGTATATCACTACACATACACATGCATGCACATATATGATGCCAAATTTGAGGCCAGAAAAAAGTTTTAATTTGGTCAATCAACATTAACAATGCGAAGCTTAGGAGTAGAAATGGCTGCCTTATATCAGGTTAGACAGCTTGTCCATCCAGCCCAGAATTGTCTGCTCTGCCTGGCAGTGAATCTCCTTGGCCTCCTGAAAAAAAGTTGCAAGAGATCAAACATAGGGCCTCTCATTTGAAAAGCAAGTATTCCAGCACCATGTTATTGGTTCTAGTGGAAATGGATGCAAGTGGTCAGACTGAAAACCTTACTTGTTGAAATGAACATTCTGTTTCTGCAACTCAAGACATTTCACCAGATTAACCAGCCTTAACACTTTGCTGGAGAGACATCCCTTGAGCTTGTCTTGTAAGAAACGCTGAGTTACGTCTAGTTCTTGATGACTGCTCCACGTTAGCCAAGAATTGCTCTGCAGCTGGAGAATCACAGCAGGTCTCATGTGGCAAGCTAGATCCTGTTCTTTATAGAACGCAAATGCCTGGAATGTTTGTGTGAGCCAGGTATTGTATTCCATATCCTGCTCTCTCTCTTTCTCTTTCTCTCTCTCTCCCCTGCGTTGTTTCCCTTTGGACCTGGTTTAAACGATGACTCCTTTAGTGAAGGAATTGTTGCTCAGTGGTAGATAAATGAAGAAAGCCCCTGGTCCATCTCCTAGCATCTGGGGTGGCTATGTGTTCTATTTTACAAAGAGAAGTGTTTCATATAAAGGGATATCAGAGAAGAGGACAATCCTCTAATGAGAGCTGTCTTTTGTTTGAAATTATTCTATATGCCTGTATCTAGGTGTAATGGTTTGAGTGTTGGACTATGACTGGAAACCAGGGTTTGCATCCCTGATCAGCCATGGAAAGTCAGTGGGTGACCTTGGGCAAGTCATACTCTTAGGTCACTGTAATTTGGAAGACACACAACAACAAGCCTGTATCCTTATCCTTTAGAGTGCAAATCATATGTAAATCTGCATCCTTCCCCCCCCTCTCTTTTTGTTGATGAAATTCTTCCTCTTGCATAATATTTAAGTAACCACTAACTGTCATTCCCACTTAGCAGAGATGAGGATGACTTCATTTTGCTGGTGATGCTAGGCTATTACCAATCATAGAAGACTATAATGTGCTTGAATGGTGGGAAACAACTATCAGAGGTTGGGGGGGCTCATTGTTCTCTCAGGAGACCTTGGAGGACCAAAGCCCCCTCCATCCTCCCAGTGCTCTCTAAACCCTTTAGGGATGATGGGGAACCATTTTTGGGGAGAAGTATCAAATGATACCACCATCCACTTGTAACCTTCCCTTGTTTTTCCATCTCTGTTGCTTGTTGACTTAAGGTGATTCAATTAATTCCATAGGGTTTCTTTAGGCAAGGAATACTCAAAAGTGGTTTTACTAGTTCTTTCTGAATTAAAACAACTGGCATTTTTGGGTAGTCTCCCATTCAAGTACTAACCAGGGCGGGCCCTGCTTAGCTTGCAAAATCAGATGGGATACTGTACCACTAGAATATTTAGGCTATTTTTACATCTGTCCTTTTTAATTACTGTGGAAAATCTGTTCAGGAGAGGGAAAAGGCAAGAGCCTTCTGAGTGTTAGCATAAGGAACTTTCTGTCTGGAAATGTCCTTACAGAGTGGGATGTGGAGAATCCAGTCTTGCTGCAAGGGTTGGGACTTGACTGGGCAGTGTACATTGGCACACAATATCTGGAACTGCTAAAGTTAAATAGTTGCCATTCTCTGCATGCCAGTTTTGTATGGCTGCAGTCACACAAGCTTCTGGGTCTGTCAACACAAGCTCAGTCTGGCCTCATACTTTTCCTCTCCAGCTTTACAAGCAAGACCGTATGGCTGCATTTGATGTTAGTGAACAGAAATGCCCCATATGCACACATGAGTCGGAAATTTAGTGTTTTATTTCACTCTGCTGAAGTTGTAATTTAACTTGTCAGGTTTTTGGCTGAAGGAGAAAACCAGCAAACCTGAAACAAACTCCAGAAGGATGTTTTAGTCAAGCAAAGGATGATTATTAAGGCTGTTTCTTCACAGATTTTTTTTTGTGTGGAAAGAATCTTTTCCCTCCAAGTCCCTCACAATTTAAACAAAATATAAGCAGGTTGGCTGCTAAAACATCATGGAAATAACTGTTAAAACAGCATGAAAATAGTTTTCCCATGAACAGTTTTCTCTAACCTATTTGTTAGAAAACAGTATCTATCTGCTGCTGATACAATCATGTTTATTGCAGTCATGTCAACATGCCCATTTTTTCCAGCTCTATTTGGTATAGTCATGCTGCTTTTTGGTTATTTTCTGTTTATTCCTAAATTTTATTTAGGTGTATTCTGGAACTACTTAAAAATCTGGGGGGGGGAGTTCAAAAAGGATTATGTGCTCATGTAATGATTGTTTCCTTATCCTGATGGCTGGCTTTCTTAGAAAAGATACTTTATCCTGGTGTGCTTGGCCATTTCTTGGAAACTGAATTAGGAAATATGATGCAGACATTAAGTTTTTCCCACAAGACAATGGCTGGCTTTGTTGTGGAGAGGGAAACAGCTGCACTGGGTAACCTGATGTCCTAGGTGACATCTTACATGCACATGGCCACTTAAAAGAGCAATTCAGGATGGGAAATATCCAAGCCCTCCAAATTTTATTGGAGTCGCAGCATCATTTGGTTATGCTACCTAGAGCTGATGGGAGTTTCAATCTAACCAGAGCTTGCAAAAGTTAATATTGGGACCACAACTCTCAGAATGCTCCAACCAGCACAGAAACTGACCATTCTGGCTGAGGAATCCTTGGGATTTTAGTCCAAAATGGCAATGTTTCCTAGTTATGTGTTCAGAACCACTTGCTTGGAGGGTCAAGTGTTCTTTGCTCCTGCTGTACATCTCTATTAAAAAGTAAACTCTATCAAGTTTAGTGGTGCTTATTGCTAGGTAAGCAGGTATCCAATTTCTGCCCAGATTGCTACATCTCCATTCAGAGAAAGTTATGAAAGGTTTTACTGCTGAGTTCATGGAACCTAGCAAAGTGTGTGTGCATAAACTGCACAAACTCACACAACAGCTTTGATTCTTTAATTAAATTCATTGTTCTTTACTTTTATACTGCAACCATTCTTCAAGGCAATTTCTGCTCCAAAGGGGGGAAAAAAAGGAAAACTCTCTTGTGTTCCCAGGCAGTTCTTTCATAGCTCTCTTTACCATTTCTAGGCCCGTTACAGACCGCCCAAAAGGGGCGGTCTCGGGCCGCTGCCGGTTGCAGCACGGAGGAGTCACAGCAGCCAAACCATGGGACTCCTCCGTGCTGCAAAGAAGGAGCGCGAAAATCTCATTCCTTCTGGCAACCCGGAAGAGATACTGCAAGTGCCAAAGTGCGCACTCGCGGCGTCACTTATGCCGCGTGACGTGTGGACGCAGAGTGTCCATTACGTCAAAATGGCGGGGGGCGTGTGGAACGGCCACCACCATTTGTTACGGACTCTGTCCGTAACAGGGTAAGGGGCGTCCAGAAGAGACGCCCCTTTTTCAAACTGGGACATCCTGAGGAAGTCCAAAATGGCGGTTTGTAACCCGCCCTAGTCTTCTTATTTCTTGGCTGCAGTCTCTGTTCTGATCCATTTTTGAGGAAAGCTATAGAAAATCTTTAATTACATCCATTTTCTCATTCTCTAGGTTGGATTTATGTAGATCCGCAGTGGTCATTATTTTGTGTTTTCTTTATTTCAACAGCAAGCCTGCCTTTGTACTGTCTTCTTTGACCTTCCTTAGTAATTGTTCCAAGTCTATGTTTTCCCCTATGGTGTCATCCACATATCTTAGATTGTTGGTATTTCTTCCTCCCATCTTCACTCCTCCTTCTTCTGTATCTATACCTGCTCTTTGTATGATATTTTCTACATACAAGTTGAACAAGTAGGGTCAGGTATCCTTGCCTGACCCCTTTGCCGATTGGGAACTATTCTGTTTCTCCATAGTCTGTTCTAAAAGTAGCCTCTTCTCCTAAGTATAGATTATTCATCATGACTGTCTTTAAGAGTATTCCTTAGTGTTTTGTGGTCCATGCAGTCAAATGTTTTGCTATAGTCTATAGAGCACATGCTGATCCCCCCCACCCCCGAAATACCTTGGTGCGTTCCATTAACCATTGTATACTTGGTACCTAGTACATCTGCTGAATCCTGCTTGAACCTCTGGGATCTCTCTCTGTGTATGTGATTGGAGTCTATGCTGCATAATTTTGTGTATAATTTTACTTGAGTGGGAAATTAATACAAAGGCCCGTTACAAACAGGCACCCTAGCATGGACTCAGTCCGTACTAGGGTTAGAAAGGGGCATCTCTTCCAGATGCCCCTAACCCTAGTATGGACTGAGTCCATACAAAATGGTGGCGACCATTCCACACAGCCGCCGCCATCTTGACGTAGTGGACGTGCTGCATCCGCACGTCACGCCCCAGAAATGATGCCGCGAGTGCATGCTTCGGCACTTGTGACGTCTCTTCCGGGGCGCAGGAAGGAGCATGATTTTCATGCTCCTTCTTTGCAGCATCCGAGAACCACACCGTTTGGCTGCTGTGGTTCCCGGATGTTGTAACCGGCGGTGGCAGCAGACCGCCGCTTTTCGGCGGTCTGTAACCTGCCTATGGTTCTATAATTGTTGCAGTCTTTTGCGACTCTTTTTTGTGGATGGGATGTGTATTGATAATTTCTGCTCTGTTGGCCACCATTTCATTTCCCATATTTGTTGGCATATTTTAGTTATCACTAAGAGTTGATTTTTGTCTGTGTGGATTGCATCAGTTCAGTTGGAATATCGTTTGTTCCTGGTGATTTATTCTTTCCAACTTCTCTTGTTGAAGCTTCCATCTTGTTTTTTGGAATTTGGGGTTCATCTCCGTATAGTTTATCCTTCCATGTGTCATTTGTTTTTTCACCTCTTTTATATAGCTTTTCTGTATATTGCATCCAACATCTTTTTATTATTTTAAAATAATAAAGGAGGGTTTGTTCTTGTGTGCCTTTGTTTCCAACTTACGATGACCCTAAGGCAAATCCACCATGGGGCTTTCTTGGCAAGTTTCTTTAAAGGGGCTTTGCCATTGCCATCCTCTGAGGCTGAGAGTGTAACTTGCCCAGGCTCAGCCAGTGGGTTTCATGATCGAGTGGGGATTCTAACCCTCTTCTTCAGAGTCATAGTCAAAATATGAGATCTAGTGTTTCCATTTTTAGGCTTTGCATATTTTCACCTGAATCCTGTTGAGGCTTTGTGCCTTTTTAACTGGATTTATATCTGAAGGAATTAAAATTGTGCAGTAGCATAATGTCCATATCCAGTAAAGTGATGCTGTTAAATTACTGTGTAATAGAGCTGGCATCACTGTGCAATGTACATCAGTGGACAATGCATTTTAGCATATAATGATGAACAATGCAGAATCAGTGCCTAATGCACACCAACACACAATGCACATCAGTGCCTTGATGCATAATGTGCATTATCTTGTCCTCTCACACTCTTCTCGGTGTCCTGTAATGCATTTCTGCAATTTAATCAAGGGTTTTTTAAGCACCTCTGATACAAAACTAGTATACATAAAGTTACATAATGTAACAGGCTTTACAGGATTCCAGCAACTAATTATAAGATGTAGTAGTAAGTTGGGCTTCTATAGTCAGATCCAGCACCCAAAAGATGACTTGAGTCATAGAAAATGGTGTCCAAGAAATTAGAAACAAAGTCTTTGAACAAGCTGGTTATTTCAAAATAATATTTTTTCTTTCTCTGTCTCTGTCTCATTCACTCCTGACATTTTCTTTTATCAGAGCACTGCAGTTGTTAAATACACAAATCCTTGGGGTTAACCCTAAATATTTCCTTTGCTAGAACAGCATTTACAACTTCTGTACATTTTGTGAATCATCACAAAATACAAACTTGGTTTGCAGTAGCAGAGCTTCAGAAATCAGCAACTGCCAACATCCCACAACCCTTTTTGAACTAATAAAGTCCAGATGGAGTGACAAAAAGAAGAATAAGAAGACAGTCCACCATTCTTTGCAGTGACCAGGATCACATTTCAAAAGCACAAAGGGGTGGGGTGGGGTGGGGTGGAGAATCAAAGCTTTTCCGGCAAAACTCTACTTCTAACTTAACAGTTTCATTGTGTGTTACAGCTTTTAACCCCCATAGTGGCGTCAGAATTACAGATTTCAGTTTTTAAAAATCAACCATTTATTTTCCAAGTGTTTCTGTTGATTCAATTTTCAGTCTTCTGACATGAGAAGGAAACAGAAGTAACTGTATACTAGCAGATAATCTAATTTTCTTACATAAGGACTGTTTTGGCACCAGCCTGTTTGACTATAGCATTGCTGTCTCAAAATTTGCTTTTTAGTCTAGCTTCTGCTGGAAAGCAATTAAAGCAAAGGATATCTTACAATGGCAGTGCTTTCCAAATACTTCTAGTGGAGTGAGGTGGGGGTTCAGTCCTTCTCTTCTAACTCGGGGTTGAAAATACAGTATACTTTAGAGATTGCAGCAGGTTTTTTTAGTCACAGGGCATACAAATCCACAGCTTGCTTTGAGTGCTAGATCTGCTCTGTCCTGTTCTTCTTATGCTTCAGCAAACAAACAAAACAAAGAAATTAATGTTTATTCATTAATATTTTAAAATCAATTGCACAACTACTCAGGAGACTAGAGACTGGGGATGCTAGTGATGATATAGGAACTAGCCAATAGTGCCTATCACAGCTGCCATTTTGCCAATGCAGTGGAACTTTGCAGAACTGGCTTGTACATTCCCTGCAATTACTTGTAAATATCAGTATTTACACATCCTTCCAGTTAAAGAAGATGCCTTCAGACCATCTTATCCTGAAACACTAAGCCCTGTGGAAAAGGTTCAGGGTTGGGTTCTTTAGTTATTGTTGTTAGTGGTGGAGTTGGATAGTGCTGTATTGACTCTGTACTGTTATTATATGTTACAAGTGTCTTCACCCAATACGATTGTTTTAAATTAGTTATATTTTAATAGGATATATAATTTAATGGCTTAAAAACTTTTAAAAACCCCAACATCATCGGGTTTTTAGCTGGATTTTTTAAAATCTATATTCAGGGCAGTCAGATCCCATACTGGGAAAGAGGCAGAGTATTAATTAAATAAAGGCAAAAATCCATACTTCTCACACTACAGATTTGGTGAAGTGGTATTAAATATTAATGGCAGAAAACAAAGCCAGGGATGGGGAACATATAAACCTTCAGATATGGACTATAATTCCTATTAGTCCTAAACTGTGTAGGATGTGGTGAGGGATTATTGGAGCTAAAATCCACAAACATCTCAGGAGCTACACTTTCCACAGCCCTAATTTAAGTTCTCTCCTTTTAAAAGTAGTAATGTTTCTCCTCATATGAGGATAGTTTGGTTAATAGTACAGGCATGATAAATCTGAGTGTTTGTATCCACAAAGCATTTGAAGATGTGGTAGTCATAGAGCCTCTCCAGACAAGAAAAGGCTCTCTGAAATTCATAGGTTTTATTCCTTTACAAACAGTTTTTATTTTGGAGACCTACATGATATTGTCTTATCCCAAAGTATTTACTGGAAACTCCTGGCATTGCCAGGGGCTTTTCATTTCTATTCCCCAGGTCACTCTAAATTAACTCAATATCTTCTGAAATGAAATATATCTCTACTTGGCTGTCTGTTTGTAAGTATCCCAGAACTAGATAAGATGTCTGCAATACATAGACACAGCTATTGTTTCCAGGACACTGATTTAATAGAGATCAAGCAAGGGAAAGAGGAATGTTTCATGCAAACAAAACAAGCCTAATGTTTAACTTGTACAGGTTGAATCTCCCTTATATGGAATTCGTGGAATTCTGCAATCCAAAATCGTCCACATGAGTGGCTGTGATAATGACATCTATGCTTTCTGATGGTTCAGTGTACATACACTTTGCTTCATACACAATATTATTAAAAATATTGTGTACAAAATTACCTATGCATATAAGTTTCATACAAAACATCAATGAGCCTCATGTTTAGACTCAAGTCCCATCTCCAAGATATCTCATATGTATATACGAATATTTAAAACATCTGAAAAAAATCCAAAACACTTCTAGTCCCAAGCATTTCAGATAAGGGAGACTCAACCCGTATAATATTTCTAATACACTTTAGCATTTTGAGTATAACTCCTGGATAATAAAAAAGGCACAGTGGAAATGGCTGAAAATCAATTCCTGAAATGTTTTATGAGTCTAGATGTGACCTGTGATCAGTGGGATGGAGTGGGGAAGAACACAAACCGAGTGAGTGAGGAAAACCCAAACTAGTTCAAGAAAGAATTTGGATGCAGAATTGGAAATACACAAGGAAAATAAAAGCAAAAAGGAACTGCAAAGGCTCACTACTTCCAAACTTTTTTTCCCTTGCAGAAGACTTAGTCCAAATATTACAGTCCATGATTCTATAACATCCTCTCAGACGTCTTCCTAGGAGAGCGGCTCCCAGAAAACGGTTCCAAAAGAAGTCTTATTTAACAGATGATTCATCCTGCCATTGAAAATGAATTACATAAATTTGCCATAAATTCCAGTTAGAGTGCTGACTAACCACGTTTCTTTTTGCCTTGGATTATTTCTATAGACAAATATCTTAAAACTCCCAGACTCACTCCTCAGTTTCATTTCTCAAAATATGTTAACACTGGTCTCCAAAATGAAAGCCATTAAAAAAAAAACCTTCATAAAATGTCAAATTGCACTTGGCAAAGAAAGACAGTAAATAAAGCTCAGGAAGAAAAGCAACATAAGGTTACAGTACTGTATTAATATCCAAGTCACAAGGAAAGGCATTCCACATCCTTCGAGCCTCAAGAATCTCTCCAGCTAACTCTCCTCCTCCCCTTGGCCTCTTTTTAAATGTATGTCCCATTAGACCATATGATAATGAATTAGATATTTAATTATGCCTCCACTAAGGAGCAAGGCCTTTGGTTATTTAATGCCAATTAAGACAAATGCTATTTAAGAATAAGGGGTCCTTTAATGTTGTAGCAATCAGCTGTTTTGCAGTGAGTGGTGTTTTGGTCTGCTGCCATCTTTCCATGTCTCCAAGTATGGATAGATACACAATGGCCTTTGGATGGGTTATTAATGTACAAACAGGCATATTTATTTTCTTCCCTGTGTTGACTAAGAATGTAGCTACAATTAAGAGAATGGTTCTGCTCCTTGGCTTTTATGATTGTGCTTAAAACAATATTCAACCATCACCTTCATCTTTTTACCTCAAAGTGGATTCCAGTATATATTTAATTATCCTGATGCTCCCCTGGAATTCCAGGAGAGAAACAGAAAATAGAAAGCAAGCAAGAAGAGAGAAAGTAGTAGGATATGCAAGTCCCAGTTGGGAGTCAAAGAGGGAAGCAATGAAGCAGAAGCTGCCTAGTATGTCAACACTTAGGTGAATATCATTGACTCAGTAGGTCTATTCTAGGTGGGATTTGCAGTAGGATTTAGCCCCATGTCTTCTCAGGGAACCAGCAAGAGAACATTGAGATTTTATTCTCTGTTGTGAAAGCAGATATGGTAGGATTATCTTGGTCAAGAAATACTCTTAAGGTGATTTTGTCTTCCTCTGAAATAGTATAGCCTACAGCACCTGACATTCATTGGTAGTCTCCCATCCAAGTATTAACCAGGACTGATCCTACTTGGGGTTCATCTGCACTGCAGAAATAATGCAGTTTGACACTGCTTTGTTATGGCTCCTATGGAATCTTGGGATTTGTAGTTTGTTGCAACACCAGAGCATTCTGACAGAGGCAGCTAAATATCTCACAAAACTATGAATCCCAGAATGCCATTTTATTGAACCCTGGCAGTTAAAGTGGTGTCAAACTGCATTACTTCTGCAGTGCAGATGCAGCTTTAGTTTACAAGATTATGTGAGATCTGGTATCTTTTGAGTATGTAGACCTACTTCTACATTACTGAGTTTTCTTAAGCCAGTCTTATCCATTAGGAGGTAATGGCTTAGAAGGTACAGTGCTTTGCAAAATTGTTTTGTTTTTTTCTTCTTCAGTTTTTGCTGTCTTTACAACAATGAATTCAACTGACATTGTTACCATTGTTACTGTGGCACAACATTTAAATAAACAAAAGCAAGGCAACACTTGTTGATAGCATAATCCCAGGGAAGTGAATATTTCCACAAGGTACTGTTATCATATTTCTTGTAATTCATTCTTTTTGGTGGTAACTACAGTACAATCAAACACAGGGGCCAGCATGGCATAGTGGTTTGAGCATCGGGACTACAACTTTTGAGAACAGGGGTTGAATCCATTCTCAGCTATGGAAACCCACCAGGTGGGTTTCTCAGTCTCAGAGAGAGCAAAACCCATTCTGAACAACTTCTGACCAAAAAGAAAGAAAAAAGAAAGAAAGAGAAAAAAAAGTGATAGGCCCACCATATGTTGGAAACAACTTGAAGGCACACAACAAACCATCAAACACTATTGCTTCCCCGATTAATAAGGACTAATAAGTGTCCCTTTCTTTGCAAAAAAAGGGGAAGGACATGTCCAGTTATTTGTTGAAGAGCTGTCATCCCCAACTGAAAAATGACCCCAATATTTCCTTTACTCTTTCTTTAAACCATCATTGAGAATATGTGGCACATCTATAGATTGCAATGACGATGGGTTTTTTTTGGCAAGATTTGTTCAGAGAGGGTTTGCCTTTGCTTTCCCTTGAGGATGAGAGCGTGACTTGCCCAAGGCCACTCAGTGGGTTTCCATGGCTGAACAGGGATTTGCGTCATACTCTCGAGACATAGTCCAATGATCAAACCACTACAACTGCTGGCTCCCAACTTTCTATTACTTCACACTTGATGAGAGACATGGATACAGCAGTGAAGACAGACAATTACTGTGCAACATCATGTAGAATATGAGGAACTAAGTAGACAAAACACTGGATCAAATATATATTTTTATTTAAAAAATAATAAGTCTCAAATATAGCACTGGAATCCACATAGCAGCAACCAAAAAAAGGCACAAGAGTGTAGAAACAACAAAGATATAATTGAATGTCTTCAAAGCAATCTTTGACAGAAATTTGGAGCACTGGAACATATGATAATTCAGATTACATAAATTACAGCATGCCAACTTTCCTGAAGGTTGAGAGAAGGACAAAAGATAAAAACTGGCATACTATATACTATAATTTCTGTAATATGAACAGTTACATCTTATCTGCACCCACCAGTAAATCTTTATCATGGAACTTAATGAAGGCCACAAAGCAATACTTTGTGGATAGATAATTTGGAGCTTTTGGATTTCAGAGGGATGTGTGCCCTTGAAATGAAACATAAGCAACTGCAATTTGTGATGCCCAGAAATACTGATGACCAAATGTGCACAATACAAAGTTCATGACCAAATGAATTTTCAGTGTGTGGTGAAAGATCATGTACTCATACAAATGAAGGCATCAGATCTCTGTGTGAGCTTTAGTACACAGACAAATCACACATGCTGATCTTGCTTACTTTCCATGCAGAGGGTATCTCCCTGCAGAAATTCCTGTGTGCCCAATCCATTAATTAATGATAATTCCAAGTTTCTCTTATAACTTCCATATCTGCACAGCATTAGTGACTGGGGCACTAGCATAATGGCTAAATGTATTATCAAATCAATGCAGAGGTCAACTTATATTGGTATGAGGCAGTGCCATGAGATGTGATGCTTGATGTAAATTTGACAAACTGCTTAAGAACTGCCTCTGAGAATTTCAAAAATCAAAACATCTTTTTTTAAAAATTAGTGTATAAATTCCCACATACCCAGTGTAATAAAAGGTATATAAGTACATAATTCAAAAGAAGGATCCCATAATAGCATTTTAACTATCCAGCTCAACAATAACAGGAACTTTTGTGTGTGGAAAAGATGTTATTTTCAATATTTTCATTAAGTGTGGCATAGTTAAATTAAGAATATTCTTTAAGTTTTCATATTCTTTTCATGCTCATTAGCATTACACATAAACTCTCAAAAATAGCTTGTTTTATTTAACACATTTAGAGAATTATGGAAAGGAATTATGCTCTTATAAGAACTGAAGTGAAAATAATGTAAAATACCAGCGTAACAATGATCTCCAGTTTAAACAATGCATAAAAATAGAGCTGAATTCTGTACATACAGTGTATTTTTAGTATTTCCACATCTGTGACATATTTTTATTCTGGAATGACTCAGTGGAAGTCAAGGTTTCAGTTCCATTAGATGATGCTGAAGAACCTTTGGAGTGCAAGCCAATTTATTGCACTGTAGTAAACAGGTGTCCACTGTTCTGTGAGCAATAAACATCCACCTTTGTAGGTCTCAGTTCAGCACACACTCAGCAGCTTCCCTGATCAGCGAGGCAGCTGTGTCCAGCTCCTGTTCCGTTTGCTCTACTGTTACTACAACCCGAATGCTGGTAGGGGAAAAAACGGTCAATTCATTCTTGTTACTGCACAACAAAGATTCTTTCAAATATGCATACTGGTGAAGGCAGATCTGGTTATGTTGATGTCATATAATGAAGACATATTACTGATGTACTGGAATATGTGCTGTCAATGAAATTATTTGGAAACTTCTGTTGGTGCAGAATACTGCAGCCATAATTTCGACCAGCTCCAAGGGTCATATTGTGTGACTTCTTCATAGTATCACCGTATTGGCTACTGGTTTGTTTCTGGGTACAAATCAAGGTGGTAGTTCTTACCTTAAAATGCCAAA
Source organism: Sceloporus undulatus (assembly GCF_019175285.1). Taxonomy (NCBI): domain Eukaryota; kingdom Metazoa; phylum Chordata; class Lepidosauria; order Squamata; family Phrynosomatidae; genus Sceloporus; species Sceloporus undulatus. The sequence continues at coordinate 257,981,671 of NC_056523.1, forward strand.
TGGCTCAGGAGTAAGTGACCTGAGGGACAGTCTCCTCTCATGTGAATTTGCCTGCTACATAAACAGTTGCTACAACTCTCTTGTGTGTACCAAGGCTGTCTGAGATATGTTTGTGGGAACACATAAAAGGGCTTCTTGTGTTAGAACTTTTGGCATCAGCAACTTTATTCTTAACAGTGTTTTTCTGATGCCTGAAGACATTACACTTTCATCATTCTCTTAATACTGTTGCTGTTGTTATCAAGTATTATCTGTTTTTCACTTGCTATTTGTATTTATTGCTTTTTATGAATTTCAAGATATGGATTATTACGATTGCAGTTCTGACATGTTTCTAAGAACATGAGTGAGATGGTTTCATATGTAGGAAATGCATATATATGCTTTGATTTAAATTTCCTGCATGGCAGGGGGTTGGACTGGATGGCCCTTGCGGTCTCTTCCAACTCTCTAATTCTATGATTCTATATCATAACAATCTTAGATATCACCTGTAACTGTCACAATGCTTGCAGAATGGTAAAGTACCAATCTACAAGACAATCAGCAAACCTTTTAAGAGAGTCTACCTATTCAAGTAGAGCAATATATTGTAATAAACAATTATCTTTATAATCCAGAGGTGCAATTGGAAATTACAGTAAGCTACTCATTCCAGTCAACATGATTAGATATACACTGGAGATCAATAGCTTTGCTCTGTTAGAAAGGTAGCAGCGCCAATACTACTACTACTACTAGTTGTTGTTGTTGTTGTTGTTATTACTATTATTATTATTGATCAGGCCATAGGCCATTTCCATACAAAGTGAATGAAATAAAAAAGTACATCGTGGAACAGAAAGGTTAATATTTACTAACCTGGGTGGTGGAAGAAATTTCTCTTCTTTCTCCAGATAGCGAGCCTGAGTTAATGCAATACCTCTGTTCATACACTGGGAGGACAAATACACACAACCAAAAATACAATGAACAATATCCAATACTATACAGATGGGTCAGCACTTATTCCTCCTCCACCAGTCCTCACTATTCCTTTCTTTAGATTAAATAAAATAGTTTACTCACATTTGCATTTAATGCTTAATCATAGCTTAGGAGTTCCAGCTCCTCTCTTCCCTCTCCTCTGCTTCTGCTTACCACTAACTATAGTTTCCAATAATGTTTGAGCACAGAGAAAACTGTGGTTGCCTAACCCCAGAGGCAGGTGAAAGGCCTTTCCTCCATCTTAACTGGTGCCACTCTGGCTTCAGAGGGAGAGAAGAAGAGACAGATACAGCTCCACTAAGCCTAGCCCAAGAGCCAGATGAAAGGTGCTCCCTCCATTCCTAATGCCACCACACTAGCCTGAAGGGAGAGAAGAACTGGCAGTATCTGCTGGACTTGATCCCCTTCATTACTGCCATTCCCTTCTTTTGCCTCATGTCTTTTTAGAGCGTAAACCTGAGGGCAGGGAATTGTCAAATTAGTAATCTGTAAGCCACTCTGAGAGCTTTTGTGGCTGAAGACTGGGGTACAAACAAACAAAATTTTACTGCAAAGCTTATCAACTGTAAGCCTTCCAGATGGACTGGACTTCATCCCGAATCTCTTATCATTGCCCATTCTAGCTTGGAGCTTCTGGAAGCTGATAGCCAAAACACCTGGAAGGCGAAATTTTGAGAACCTGTTTTACTGAAACAAGCCAACTTCCAAAAATTTATCTTAGTTTCTAATCCTCACAGAAATTGTATTAGAAGGAGAACAGCAGTGTGAGCTCATAAACCTGAGGTTTATTCACTTAATAATAAACCACTGATGATCAGCCATACCTTTTTTTACAAGTTGGCATACAATTCAGAAGCACCTTGGGCTCATTTGACTGCTCTCCCTGATTAGAACAATGCCTGAACTGGAAGCTTGTAGTTTATGCAAATAGGAACTTGCAGAATTTAACAACTGACACTACAAAGAGGACATGCAAAAACTCAAAACTTGATTCAGCTATCACCATGTGATATCTGAAAGATACAGTTAGATAGTAGACAGGGAATAATGTTCTAACAGGTCCTTTGTTGAGAAATGAGAATGACCTAATTAGGTAATCATTTTCAAACAGATATAATATTCTTCCCCTTCCTGCCCTATGCCCTACCCAGCAAGCCCTTTGGGTTCTTAAATTTTAAATACAATTCTGGAGGTATGCTCATTTTTGAAAAAGAAAGAAATAGTAAGAAAGTAAAAAAGAAAAGAAAAACAATCTGCTCTGGAATAATGAGGGGGAGGGGGAGAGGAGAACACACTAACACCAAGTAACTGCCCGATACTAGAATTGTCACAAGAGGAAATTACCACCTGCGGATTAACACTATATAGCAGAGTGTTTGCAATCTTTGGCCTGTTACAGACTGCCAAAATAAAG
>NC_056523.1:257993097-258027225 GCF_019175285.1 Sceloporus undulatus
ATAACGCTGCTCGGGTTCTCTTTGGAGTTTGCTATTTAAATGATGCATGGGTCCTAAGAGTCCAGAGGTCGTGCCAAAGCCACACTCCATCCTAAGCACTGGAGTGCAGCTTTGGTGCAGCTTCCGGATTCTTAGAATGCATGCATCATTTAAACAGCATACCTCCAAAGAGACCCGAAGCAGCTTTATTTGGCAGTCTGTAAGGCCTTACTGATGGTATTCCCTGTCGTGACAAGGCGTGCTGCAACATGCTTTTGAGGGCAAGTCAGCAATGAAATGGAGATGGGTTGTGTCATAAATATTGCCGAAGGCGCTATTTCCAACTGTAATAGTGGTTTAAAAGCCATGTGTGATAATGTCCTGAGTCAATGCAAAAATTTAGTTCACTGGTGGTATGCAGTAATTTGGAATAGAGAAAATGAGATGAACTGTGTTGTACACTAGCATTACAGGGTGCATTGAAACTCTGATTTCAATAATGTCTGAATTCACATTTACCTGGCATTTAAGAGTAAATTTGATCTCCAAATTCAGAAAAGTCACACAGTAGAAACATACTTTGACTGTTCCTTCAATATTTCAAATACAGAAACTTTGTGTCTGTTTCCTTCCTATCCCTGCAAGTGAAATCTGGCTAGGAAGCATATAGCCTAGTTCTCAATTCCCACAGATCAATTCAGCTACCGTTGGATAGTTGTGTTTTGTAGCAATGCTGTCAGAGCACAAGATCACACAGCAGATCTGGCATCTGGGTTCTGCTCTCGCATGCTCATACTTAGGATGCCTTTGAAATGCCTCATTAAAAAGTGATCAACTGTAGTTAAGTGTTGTGCCCTGTTGCTACTTTTCAATGTCATTTAACTTCAGCTCCTAAAGCAATTCAAGAAGACATGGTTGATAAATTAGTACATCATATCCTTCAATGGTAATATTCTAGCATTCTCAAAAGGAAATCTTACATAATCTACAATTTCCCCTGTACAGACCGGCCTGAAAGGCCAGCCTGGGGACAGAGTCAGGGCGTCACCTCCAGATGACACACTCTCTGACTCCATTCCAAGGGCACCATGATGCTGTGCACCACTCCACATGGCATCATGGCACTCCTCCGACACTGCGTCTGTACGATGCAACGCTGAAGGAGCTCTGCCGATGTATGCTGCTGTGGCTATGGCACCTTTGGAGGGTGCAAAAAGGAGCCTTTTTTTGCGGCTCCTTTTCTCAGCCTCGAAAGGCCAGATCAGGGCTGGGAAAAGGGAGGCATATCAATGCAACAAATAAATAAATGGGAAGAGGTGTATTTCAGAAGTGGCTCAAACAATATTACAGCTTATTCTAATGTTTGCACAATTGTGCACGACTGTGCACTCTTTAGAAGTCATTTAGAAGTCATAGAGCACTTACCCTTGCAAAGCTTTGTGCATTTGCTTACATTTTTGTTGTAAAACCTGAAAAATGCCTAGGGAGAAAAGAAAAAAAATACGTTTCAGTTTTAGTATCTAAGCTGAAAGTAATTTCAGGAGCTATTTAGGTCTAGTCCTGGAGTTTTCCCAGATTGTCACAGGTCATAAGGGAAACAGATAGGGGTGGGAGCCCTATTGGCTTTCATCTGAACAAACATGCAGGCTTCAGATTCAGCTACAGAGAACAAATGACAGATAGGTTTGAAAAGAAGGGGTGGTTACAGAAGCATGTCAGCAATGACATGATTTGCCATTACTACTACCCACACTGTCCTTTTAGAGTGTAGGAGCAGCCACAGAAAAAGCTCTGCCCTGCATTCCCACCAGATGTGCCTATGAGGGTGGTGGGATTGAGAAAACTGCCTTTTACATATGGGAAGATAGTCTTTCAGATAGCCTGGACATGAGCTGTATATAGCTTTATAAGTCATAATTAGGACCATGAATTGTGCCTGGAAACAGACTGGCAGCCAATGGAGTTATTGTAACAAAGAGTTACGTGTTCCCTGTACGCAGCTCCTGTTAACAATTTGGCTACAGCTCATTGGACCAGATGAAGCTTCTGAACACTCTTCAAAGGCAGTCACACAGAGCATGTGGCAGTAATACAAACGGGATGTATCTAAGATATGCGTCACCATGGCCAAATCAGACATCCAAAGGAAAAGAAACAATTGGCACGATAGTTTTAATTGTGAAAATGCACTCCTAGCAACTGTTGAATCCTTAGCATCTATATTCAACACTGAATCCAGGAATGCATCCAAACTGTGTTTTTCTGGAGAGTGTAACTCCATCCAGCACAGGCTTAATCCATATGGCAGCCAAACTGTAAAATATATTTCAGGTGCGGTCATCTCAGATTTCTATAATGCAATTCTATGTATCTGGTGAGAGCCACAGAATCCCTGCTTGGCAAGGAAACCCACTGGGTGGCCTTGGGAAAGTCACATTCTCTTAGCCTCAGAGGAAGACAAGAGCAAATCCATTCTGAATAAATCTGACCAAGAAACCCGTGATAGGGTCACCCTAAGTCAGAAAGGCACACAAGCCCCCAACACACACACATAGCCTACTGAATATGAGCAGCGAGGAAGTTGCTGCTCTCACATGCAATAGCTGTGGTATGCTTGTGCTTTTGCCGGTGGATGTGGGTGACTACACCTACAGGAAGTACAAGTTGGTTGCCCTGTTGGAAGAGAAGGTCCAGAAACTTGAAGCCTGAATATGTACTCTTCATCCCCATCAGCAAAATAGGGAGAATGAGGTTTTCTTGGACAGAGCAAAGCAGACTGTCCTGGATGAGGAACACACAAGGGATGTCTCTGTGGAGGTAATCAGTTCCCAAACACAGGAGTAGACATTTGGATGATTGTAACACATTAAAGAAGAAAGAGCAGGGATCATTCTGTAAGTCTGCAGCTACAGAATCAATTTCAGCTCTTCCCTTATCAGTGATGTCAAGCAACAGGAACAAGAATAGCAGTGTTGGTCCTCAAAGAACGTGCAGATGACCTCAGAAGATTCAGCACATGGAATGGCCTGACAATCTTAGAGCAGACATGTGGTAGTAGTGGGGGATTTTCTGCTGAGGGGAACAGAAGCATTGGTTTGCAGGCATGACGGGATGTCTTGATAGGCATACTGTCTCCAAAAATCCATGATGTAACAGAAAGGCTGACTAGATGCAACAAGCCCACTTGACAAGCCCCGTATTCCGTATGGGTACCAACAACACTGCAAGGCATAGCCTTCAGAGTATCACAAGGAATTATGAGGCTCTGGGTTGGAAGCTGAAAGATGCATAAGCTATCATTTCATCTTTCCTCCCAGTTAAAGAACATGATCCAAAAAAATAGTGGAGGTGAACATCTGGCTTGGCACATGGTGTCTCCAGGAACAATGTGGCATCTTGGACCATGGTCTGTGGTTTCACGAAGTTGAACTTGCTGAACCTCACAGCAGTTGGCAGAAAGGTTTTTTGCTAGGAGTCTTACAAACCTGAGCAGAAGGTCTTTAAATTGAGTTATGTAGGGGAGGACGATAGCATTCTTGAGGGCAGGAATTCATCAAGTGTGGGAAATAAGTATGCCTGAAAGCTATAGTGGGAAATGGGAAAACAATACAAGAACTCAACAGTGGGAGGAAAAAAGTCTTGAATAAGCAGCTAAGAACACTGACCTATTGTCTTGGATGTCTCTACACTAATACACAGAGCATGGGAAATAAACAAGATGAACATGGAACTCTTAACACAAGAAAGCAAATACAGTGTAACAGGCATCACTGAAACCTGGTGGGATAATTCGCATGATCAGAATATAGTAATAGAGGGGTATAACCTATTTCTGAAAAATAGGCTAAGTAGGAAAGGAGAAGTAGCAGAATTATGTCAAGGATGTTTACATCTTTGAAGAGATTCATGACGTTTATCCTGTAAACCAGGTTGAGAGAATCTGGGTAACATTAATGGGGAGAGAAACCAAGATGTCTTTGTGGGAGTCTACAGACCTCCAGGCCAGAACAAGGTCTTGGATTATGTCTTCCTGGAACAGATAACCAAGCAGTCACAAAGAAACACTGTAATAGTAATGGGAAATTTCAACTATCCTGATATTTGTTGGAAGTCAAACTCTGCCAAGCATATAAGATACAACAAATTCCTCATTTGTATTGCAGACAATTTCCTTATCCAGAAGTTGGAAGAGGCAACAATTTTAGATCTGATCCTAACCAACATTGACCTGGTTACTGGGGTGGAAATGGTGGGGGCCTTAGGCAGGAGTGATCATGTTCTCCTGGAGTTTGTTTTACTGTACAGTGGAAATGAGAAGCCAAACATAGCTAGATACACATTCTAGTCTTTAACAAAGCTGATTTTAGGGAAATAGTGTGATCCCAAATGAGAAGGAAGTTTGCGATGGATGCAAATTTCTTAAAAATGAGATAATGAAGACACAATTTCAAACAATTCCAGTGAGGAGGGAAAAAATGGGAGGTGCCTAAAGAAACCAGGATGGATGTCTAAAGAACTTTCAACTCAACATGAATTAATAGTGTGATGCAGCAGCTAAAAATGCCAATGCGATTCTAAGCTGCATCAATAGGAGTATACTGTACAGGGTGTTGGGAAGTAATAGCACCATTCTATTCTGCTTTGGTCAGACCTCACTTGGAATACTGTGTCTAGTTCTGGAAACCATATTGGCAAGCTGGAATATATCCAGAGGAGGGTGACTAAAATGGTAAAAGGTTTGATTGTGGTCATTATTTTTGCACACTGTGAAACACCTGCCACTTGCTGCCCAATTATCTAGTGTGGGGGAAGTATCTTAGATGTCTTTTTGGGATTTTGTCATGCTGAGCAATCTGGTACTGTCTGCAAGCGTCTTTCCACATAAATTCAGACAAAATTATTTTGAACAGTATCAAATGTGAATTGCCAGTCCAATCCTTTGCAGAATTTATGTAGTATGTCAATGACAAGATACGGATTTTTACTCATCTCAGTTACTTTTGTATTGCTTGAAATATATGTAAAGGAAATTCTGAAGAATGATACCTGAATTTTCTTCCATGATATTGAGGCCCTCTATGGCAGCAGCAGCTAATAGGGGAGGCAAGGAGGCTGAAAAGCAGTAACCCTGACCTGACAATCTCTGAAAGGAAATACAGTAAAACATGAGCAAACCTGCCAGAATCTCTTATACAGTGAACAAGGTGAATTTATATAAATGTTTAGTTCCCCTAGTCCCAAGATCTAATTACTTCAAAGCTGATTCTATGTCCACCTTGACAATGTCTGTGTATATATGCTATGGCTTGTTGGATCAGAAACTTACCCGCCAAGGAATACAATGGCCTGTTACAGACAGGCCAAAATAAAGCTGCTTCGAGTCACTTTGGAGGTATGGTATTTCAATGATACTTGCGTCCTAAGAGTCCAAAAGCCACACCAAAGCTGCACTCCAGCGCTTAGGACCGGAGCGTGGCTTTGGTGCGGCTTTTGGACTCGTAGGATGCATACATCATTGAAATACCATACCTCCAAAGTGACTCGAAGCAGCTTTATTTTGGCCTCTCTGTAACAGGCCAATATGATTCATTTTACAATTCATATTTCTTTGGATTTACAGTAGCACAATGAGCTTGAGTGCTGGCACTGCAACAGGAGAACATACTGCGAACCATCAAAGCTGTCTGTCTTACATGCTTTAAGACATCTTCAGTCTTAATAGCCCTATGCCTACAATAACTCTAGCTATGAAACCAAGAGAAAACAGTTTTGAAGTTTTTCCCCTATGCCAAAATCATTTCTTCTAGTTCTTCTAATACACTTCTTCTCATCACACCCTACTGGGCGAACTGCTTCCCATGTACAGACTCCAGGGAATTCAGGCATAATGGGGCAAAACATTAAAAGCCTCTGTATACCATGATAGCACCAACTCCCCAACCATCTCCCCGAGCAATAAATGTTGAGGCACTATCCTCCTGGGACTGTCTCCTGAGTGATGGAGATCTTACTTGATAAAATGAAGAGTATATTGCATTCAATTATCACCAGTGTTAGGAAGAGTGACAGGATATACTCCCTGACCCTTGTTGTTCTTTTGTTGTCTGTTTTATTGAATCATTTCCTGTATTGCTATGTATTTTATATGTATTATCCTACTAGAGAGGCCCCTTCCCCACCACCACTCCCTTTGTGTCATGTCTTTTTAGATTGTAAGCCTGAGGGCAGGGAACCGTCCAATTAAAAAGATTGTATGTACTGTGTAAATTTACAGCGCTTTATAAATAAAGGTTAATAATAATAATAATAATAATAATAATAATAATAATAATAATAATAATAATAATTGGTTACAGATTACTACTGTAATTTAACTCCATAGCAAGGTAAAGCTTTCATTTTAGGATTCTACACCCACCTGATGGTCAACAACAAAGGATCGCCCACAGCAAAATCCTCCAATAGATGCCAGAGCATTTTCCATATTTGCACTTATAAGATCAATATCATCAATCTATTGCACATAAAAAACAATGGCCGAGAGTTAGAAAAGATTTGGTAGCCAGCCATACAGATGTAAGAAAGGTAAAGCTGCCTCCCAAAGTATTTAGATGCATACAGTTTTTTTAAAAAAGTATATGAATCTTTACATTTATCTAGAGAATTACATATAAGAATAAGTCAAGAGAGAGAAGACATAAGTACACACTGTCATTAGCAATCACCACTTCATTTAAAGTACCTTCTTTCTAGCCATAAAGATCTGGAATGAAATGTATGTGAAGCTGTTCTCCATTCTACTCTGAAATGCATTTAGTTCATGCATTTCACCCAAGCGGTATTGTACTGTAGTGTACAAGATGAGCCTTTCAGAATAATTAGGAGGGAACAAATTACCCAAGATTCAAGAGAAGACGTAAAGCACTTTTCTTCCATGCAAAGCAGTGTGGCAACCAACAATATAGTACATGCAAATCACTCCTGCCTTTCCAGGTCACACAATATATATAGCCAAGTCCTTTCCAGGCAAACATTCTCTAAAGATGCCAGCCACAGATGCTGGCGAAACGTCAGGAAGAAACTCTGCTAGAACATGGCCACATAGCCCGAAAAACCCACAAAAAACTAAGGATGCCGGCCATGAAAGCCTTTGACATCACACAAACTGATGAATTTGAAGGCTGCCTATGCAATTAACAGAAAAGCAATATGGCACATGCAATAAGTCACTTAAGCAAATACTGAGTTCTGAAACATGGTTTACACAAAGGGTTGGGAAACTCAGCTCAAGAACCAAATTCAGGGACCACATTCTAGTGATGTGAGGGGCAAAGGGGAGAGGCCAAAAATCCAGCATATTCAGCATAAGGCTCCTTGTGTTAGTACAGGTGTTAAAACATTAGAACAGGTATTTCAACATTTCAGAATGGGAAAAGCCCAAAAGAAAGTAAGGAAACCACCAATTTGTGGCTACCTAAAAGGTCAAGATTAGAAACAGAGGGGACCAGATTCAGGGCCTGAGGTTTCCTATCCCTGCTTTAGTTTTGTAAACACCTATACATTGCTGTTTCTAAGAGAAGCTGATAATTATTATCTTTGATTTTATATGTGTATTTTATACACATTTTATATGTGCATTTCAGTGGCTGCCAAAGTCACTGCTATCGACAAAGACAGTGTATACAAGAATTTGCTTTTTGCTACCACATGCCTGGCACAATAATCTATTTTCGCTGAAAAATGTCACTCACATTTATTCCAAAATGTTCTGTAACTCCTCGCCCATGTTCTCCCAATACTCCAAAGGACAGACTTTCTTCCAAAAATAATCTCACTTTGTATTTGTATTTTAACTTCACCTGCAGATAATTTCAATTTGGAAAACACACAAGAAAATACAAGATTACTGAATGCTCTGGAAAAGGAACCTTGCACAGATTGCCAGATCACAGCAATTAGCCCCAAACAGTCATGTTATGTATTAAGTATCTGAATATATTTATACTGGATAGTCACTGGATATAACCTTCTGTCAGACTGGCTTGGTAAAACACTGATTATCTTCCAGAGCCATTTTATCACTCAAGCCAATTTTCCTGTGATCAGGTGTGCAGCAGTACTCAAGGTACCTGTGCATTTGCAGTTTAAAATAATGATGTGATATCGTATGAATATAAGAATATTTTTAATAGTCCTGATTTTACAGCATTGATGCTCTTCATAAAATTTGAGAAAAGGTAGGAAAAGATGCTTCTGAGCACTCTCATACAATATATTTTTGTACCTTCTCAGGAACAGAATTTTTGCCTAGTTTTAATACTATTAAAACCTCTTTTGAACAAAATTTTGCCAGAAAAACCCAGTAATATGGCCATCTTAGGGTAGTCATAAGTTGGAAACAACTTGAAGGCACACAACAAAACAACAAATTGTAGATATATAAAGTCAGAATTACCTACTTACCAGTTCTGGAAGAGGACAAATATCTCCAGTGTTAACAAACAAACCTTCTACCACAATAAATCTTCGTGTTACCCGAGCTTTTCGAGGATTCTGTAAAGAAACAGTTTGCAAAGGAAACATTTGGTCTTGTTATGTTATACCACCTTCATGCGTTCGACACAGATTCTGTCAATAGAGATGTTGTACAAAAGTAACTGTTACCACTTTTCAGTGAAAGAAAATGAAGAAATTTATTATTTTTACACTGTAACTGTATCAGTGATAACATGGTTTTCAATTTCACCTATTTTATTTTAAACTTTTTCAGCAGATGAAAGTTGGCAAACTACATCTAGTTTGTTAACTTATTTCACTACTGCTTCCCAAACATTACAATCACAGTAATGAAACACAGTAGCCAAATGTATTTCAACATTCAATTTTCAAAGTAGCTTAGAAGAAAATAATGAGCAATGAAGCCATTCAAATAATTTCCTTATTAAAAAAATACAATCTATTACACACTGGTTTCTTCAAAGAAACTGTACCTTTTGATCTTCAATCTCTTGTTCTTTTAGTAGATGTTCAAGGTCAGCCATATCATTATGTTTAAAAAACTTAATGTTACTTCTGGATGCCTGTAAGCCTTTCTGAATAGCAAAGCAGACTGATTCATCACTGTAAATAAACAAGAGTTCTGTCAGTTTGTTCTCAATTTGAGCTGCCTTTTTGAAGGTGATCTTTTCCCACAATGTACTTAATATGCAGCTGTTTTAAAAAGTTTCTTTGTCCATGCAAGCCATCTCACCCCAACCACAGACTTATGGACAATCAAAACTACATTTGAGTTCAACAATAAACTATAGTTTATCACCACATTAATGAGCTATAGCAATCATGATCCTGATACTGCCACAATGAGTAGTTCAGAAATATGTCCAAACCCTATGATTCAAGTTAACTATGATTTACTGAAACAAGCCAGTTTCAAAAGAATTGTTTCATTAAATAAACACTAACCATAGTTTGCCCAGCTCTTCATGTAACTTAACTGCAGGTGGTTAAAGAAAGCAAAAACTTCTAAAGTTATACTCATGGCTGCACAAGAGAAGAGGGGAAGTTGGAATGTATGAGCCAGAGTTTTAATCACATTATGAGAAAACATACCATATATACTCAACTATAAGTTGATCTCATGTATAAGTCGAGGGCAGGTTTGGGGGCCAAAATTATGGATTTTGATATGACCCGTGGATTAGTCAAGAGAATTAGGGTCATGTAACAAAGGATCTAAAGGATGAAGCAAAGAAAGACATTGCCAAAGAGTTTACAAAACTGCAGGAGGCATAACTGTTTGTGTTCACACTGAAGGATGGATGGATGAAAGAGCAGAGGGGGTTGGTGCTTCCAAGACAGATTACATCTTTGTGTTTCACCAGGAGATGGTTTCTATTTTTATGAGAGTGAAAGTACAGTACTTACATTGGTCCATGGACAGGTTGACTCAGATTGATGGAACCAAATTTTGACTAAAATTTCTAGACTTATTCATGAACATATACAGTAACTGACCAATATAATTGAATGTAGCCAGTATATATGGACTGAACAATTATGACACTAACTTCCCCTGCCCCTATGTTTACTGGAATTGCTATTAACTACATGGCTTCTGTATCACATTTCCCATTCAAATAAACACCAAAATGGTTTGAAAATTTAAAATTCACTTAAAACAGGCAATGCAAACATACCAAAAAGGAAACAGAACAATTAAAAATCAGGTGAGAGTAACTAGAAAATACCAATAGAAACAGAGCAGAATATATACAGTTGGCCCTCCATATCCATGGATGCTGCATCCACAGATTCAACCATTCACAGCTTGAATTTAAAAAAAAAATCCAAAAAGCAAACCTTGATTTTGTCAGGGGACACCACTTTACTATACCACTGTCTATAATGGTACGTGAGCACCCATGGATTTTGGTATCCACAAGGGTTCCTAGATCAAACCCCAGTGGATACCAAGGGCCTAATGTACAGTATATATGCCACTATAAAACGATGTAAATTGAGGGCAGATTTTGGGGCCAAAATTATGGATTTTGATATGACTTGTGGGTAAGTCAAGGGTAAAACTTAGGGGCATGTAACAAATGATGTAAATGATGAAATAAAGGACAACAATGTCAAGGAATTGACAAAATTTCAGCATTCATAATTGTTCATGCTCACACTAAAGGATGGATGAGAAAGCAAAGTGTGTGTGTGTGTGTGTGTCAGTTATTCCAGGGGAGATTACACTCTTGTTTTTCAGCAGGGCTCCTTTTATAATGAGAGTTAAAGTACAGTACTTACATTGACCCGTGGATAAGTCGACTCAGATTTTTGGGGTCAATTTTTTGACTAAAATTTCTAGACTTACACATGAGCATATAAAATACTAAAAATCAGAGAGCTCTAATAAAGGTCTTTTGAAATGTTCACTACATCTGGAGAATCTTAAAAAAGATAATGAATATTTTGGCCTGTTACAGACTGCCAAAATAAAGCTGCTTCGGGTCTCTTTGGAGGTATGCTGTTTAAATGATGCATGCATCCTAAGAATCCGGAAGCTGCACCAAAGCTGCAATCCAGTGCTTAGGAATGGAGTGTGGCTTTGGCACGACCTCCGGACTCTTAGGACCCATGCATCATTTAAATAGCATACCTCCAAAGAGACCCGAAGCAGCTTTATTTTGGCAGTCTGTAAAAGGCCATTGGCTCTCATAAAACAGTAAAATGAATGTCTCAGTACTAGATGGATTGATCTCATCTTCATATTATTACTCTCTCTCTCTCTCTTTCTACTGGTTTATTTCCTCAAACATCCTACTGTCTCTCCAATTCTCAATCCCTCTCACTCGATCCGTCTTCCCTAAGCTATCGTCCTGCCTCACTGTTGCCTTTTCTAAAATCTTGGAACGTGCTGTTTACGTACACTGTCAGGAGTTTCTCTCTAATAATCCCATCACAGATCCTTTTCAATCTGGATGTAGCGCTCTACACTCCACGGAGATGGCTGTCACAAAAATTACAGATGATCTGCTTCAGGCCTAGTTCTCATTCTCCTTGAGCTATCTGCAGCTTTCGGCAAAGTCGATCATGGTCTTTTGTCAGATTTGCTTCAGAACCTAGGATTTACTGATTTAGTCCATAGTTTGTTCAGATCATATCTTTCAAATCAGTCAATTGCTGTGGTAGCCGGATATCAAGTATCTTCTCCTTTTCCTCTGTTGGTTGGGGTTCCACAGGGCTCTGTTTTGAGCCCGTTGTTATTTTCTTTATACACCTTATCTCTTGATAATCTTATCAGTTCATATGGTTTTCAATATCATCTTTATATTGATACGTAGTTACAATTTTCTACTCCAGAATTTTCTTTGGATATTGAACATCATGTTTCCCAGCCATCTCATCATGGATGCTTCATTGGCATCTACAATTTAACATGGCTGAGACAGAACTATTCATTTTGCCTCCAAAACCTACTTTTCAATATACATTTTCTAACATGGTCAATAATGTTCTCAGTCATCCTGTGAAGGAAGCACGTAGCCTTGGCTTTATTTTTTATTCTTCTTTGTCATTCACTCCTCAGATTCAATCCGTAGCCAGGTCATGCTGATTTTTTTCTTTATAATATTGCTAAAATTAGACTTTTTCTACCAGCTTCTTCTGCTAAGACCTTAGTTCATGCCCTAGTTATCTCCCACCTTGACCACTGCAATCTTCTTTTGACGGGGCTCCCAATGTCCCACCTTAGTCCCTTGATTTTCAATCCACATTCTGCTGCTAGGATTATCTTTTTAGCCCGTCGCTTTGATCATGTCACTGCACTTCTGGCATCTCTTCACTGGCTACCCATTCCTTTTAGGGATTGGTACAAGCTTCTTCTCTTAATATTAAAAGCTTTACACAACCTAGCTTCCCCTTATCTGTCAGTCCTTATTTCATCTCACCATCCTGTTTGAGATTTGAGATCCAGGACCTCGGGGCTTCTTACCCAGCCAAGGGTGTCTTCTTCCTTGGCTCAGCTTTGACCTTTTTCACTTGCTGCACCATACTCCTGGAACTGTCTCCCTGAACATCTGCAGACTATTTCTTCTCTTGCTAGTTATAAATCTGAATTAAAGACTTTCTTGTTCTCTAAAGCATTTGGAACTATATTTTAATATTGTTTTATAATTTTATGTTTGACTATATGTATTAATTGTTTTTACAGTTTGTATTTTAACTTCATAACTTCCTTAAATTTGCATAGTTTATATTTTATGACTTCTAGATTATATGCCATTGGCAGGTTAGATGCTGTTTTGATGATGCCTGTAAAGTGCCATGCAAATTTATGGCACTATATAAACAAACAACAACAACAACGACGATAATAATCTCCCATGCTACATCTACACAGAACTGCTTGGTGAGTGCTTGGAGATCAAAAGATGGAAATGAGAGGGAGGTTTCTCCTGCATACTGGTGATTATATATCTCCCTCTCATTTCCTTCTTCTGATGTGAGGAAATAAAAACAGTATCTTAATCAATCAGTTTTGTAGGAGATGAAGGTTATTATAATACTAATAATAAGGACTATCTTTTACTGGTTTTACTCAATATTGCAGCTATTTTAGTTTGTTAGAAGCCAGACCTGCCTGTGGTCATTCATGCCCTTGAGGTCTCCTACACTGCACAATTATAGCGTTACGATTCCACTTGAACTGTCATGGCAACATCCTATTGAATTCAAGGATTTGCAGTTCAGCAAGGGGTATTTATAATTCACAGCCAGAAAGCTCTATTACCTCCTCGAACTGCAAACCCCAAGATTCTACAGGACGTTGCCATGGTAATTAAAGGAGAATCATAGTGCTACAACTGTGTAGTGACTTCACTGATTGACTTCAGGCTTTACTCCGTGTCCTATCCACTGTCTGAAATATCCTATGTGGACAGGAAGGAAAGAACATTTTCAGTAGCAGTGCTGAGACAGCACAATATTGTTCAGGAAAAAAAGTTATTTTGATTGAATTGCTGCTTGCCTTTTGAAGAATCGCCAAGACATTCCTTTTTTTAAGTGGATATTTTAATGTATCATTTCTTTAGCTAGATCTTTGATTGCTTCTGTTTTTGTACTGTTTTTGATCTTTTAACCGCAGGTATAAATCTGCTCTGCTGTTGTTTTATTGATTGTTTTAAAGTTATTTGTATTTTCAGTTTATCATCTTGAGGATTTTTTTAAAAAGTAATGGTAGGATTGAAATCCCGAGCATTGAGAAGGATAAATTACTCATGCCTAGTAATTCCTAGCCAATCACTTAGTAAATGCACAACAAGGGCCCCACCTCCTACTTAGCCTTCACTTCTATCCACATTTACTTAGTAGTACATCTTATTAACCTCATTAGGACTTATTACTAACAGACATGCATAGGTCTGAGGTTGTATCAATTAGTTCAGGCATAAGCAGCTGAGCCAGACTGCTCTAGATGAGATTTTTGTTTAACATTAAGTGAATTCGTTCTAACTGCTTTTGTCAATTGCATCTCTTTGCTTCGCTATAATTTATGGATACTGACAAAGCATTTGAACAGCTGTTAGTAATTTTAAAAAGTTTATTTTGAAGCAGCAATTGATTGTTAAAAGCAAGCAGTCACGTTAAAAGCATTCCGTAAGTGTGTAAAACAGTACTTGAACATGCACTTAAAATGTTATCAGGATACAATGTTGAAACTAACAAGATCAAAAACGCAATGTTAAGTCATGTATAACTGAAATTCCTCCTGAAAATTGTGCATTATGATTTTCTAAAAGAGAGAATCACCATTCCTACCTTTCCTCAAGATAAACTGAGGCACTACTACAGTAGTTAACATATCAAACTGCCTCACTTAACCATTAAAAATTGGCTTTTAAATCAAGATAAAGATCTGATAATATATATATTCACTAAAATGGTTAACAGAATCCTTTCAATGCTAGTTAACACATACTGTACATATAAGAAACATTTCCCTCAAAGGTTCTTTCCAAGGTACAAAATCATATATAGAAATACCATTGACAACTGGGCTGGACATAGGTGTTGCCCAGTAGCTGGCAACAATTTACAGGACTTTTCTAATAACTAGAAAAAGCACTACTATAACTGAGGCAATGGTTCCTATTGATTTTATTGTACAACTCAGATCATATGCCCATTTCTGCATGCACCTTTGGATTCAGAGGCACCCGGTGCCTGTTTGAATGAACATATGGTCATAACTGCCCTTGAGAGCAATTTTAAAATCACTTCCCTAAAGATTGAAACCATACACCTGTATGTCTTTTGTTTGTGCTCAAAGACCATTTTCTCTGAATTGACTATGAGCATAAATAGTCAAAACAAGATGTTGCAGAAAGCTTTTTGCTTGATGAATGGTGAATATGCTGTTCATACTAAGCACACAACTCACACAAGAATTTACGATTAATAGATACACATATGGAATATGGGAGCCAGAGAAATCATCATAAGAGCAGGAAAGTAAAACTACAGCAGCATCTTCAACTACTGCAGTCACAGGAACTACTAGTAAATACTTCCTGGTTCACATGAATGTAAGAGCTCAATACATACAGTAGTGTGTTAGCTGGTCCTTAGATTATTACTGTTTGAGAGACAGAACTCCTAGGAATAAGTAAATGTTGAAATGAAGAAACTTGCTCTTGGGGAGAAAAAATGCAGCAGAATATAACTGAATTTCTGCAGAAGCTGTTCCAGAGGTTCACTCTGTAGTATCAAGAATACAAAGAATACATACACAAACACAATGTCTCCTCGTTTTGAATAAGCAGGAATAGCACTGGCAATTGTAGCAAACCCATAGGAATATATGATAGCTTCCTCAGTTTTCATAAATCTAGCAAGCCGATCCTCCAATTCTAAATGCACATCTGTTTGAGAGATATAATTCATGCAACTATTAACAGAATCACAACTACATTATTTACACTATGAATTATTCATTCTTGCCCACCCCGCTTAATAATGGTTCAGCTATACTGATACATTTGCCAGAAATATTCAAGAAAAAGCTTACTAAAAATCTATAACAAGTAACTTCCTTGGCTCTAGTAAGGTTGTAACACAGTGAGTAAAAAAAACAAACCCAGACATAACAACATTAATGCATCATAATCCAAAGCAGGGGGTAGGGGTAACCAAGATTAAATTATCCAGTGAATGTTCAAAATAAAGTCACAGTCTTTGATCAGGATCAATGCCTTCTGTCACTGGGACTGTGAGGAAGGCAATCTCCCCCTTCAGTTCATGTGCCTTCAAAATGTGCTCCAGCAGGATTTTGGGAGTAAGGAGATTGCATGGGAGAAGTGGAAGAAAGTCTCATAATATCATCAACTGGGTGTTAATGGGACATCAGATTCAGGTCTCTGTCTTCAGTCCAAACATGGGCTACCAAATTCTAAAGTACAGTACACTGCCCAAAGGATAATGGTGGGAAAAGAAGATTTTACACTCTTCTGTTACTTCTGTCCACTTTAGATGATAACCTATAAAGTAGGGGCATATCAGAAGCTGAGAAGATGACTCATAATATTCTTAATAGCAGTCAATCCTTCACTATAATAGGAAATCATTCACTCATACCACAAACCATATGGTTTTCGAATTCAAGTTCAATATCTAGACAGAGATCTAGACATAACAGTGTTGACTATGGAGACAGATACAGTTTCACCACTACTATATCTCCCAGTATTAAAGAAGGTAGAGAGTTTTACTTCCACCCAACGGCTAAGGGGGGAAAAAATAAGAGGGAGGCACAGACAAAATGGTTCTTATATAGTCAGCTATATAATCACAGTGCCAAAAATACCAGTGATAAGATGAGTGGCTTGCCTTATAAAACCCAGACATTTTCAAATGGTTCTAAGGAAGCCATTTTTAATCCTCTGAGTAAAAAAAAAAAAACATTAAGTGTAGCACTTCCAGAAAGTAAGACCACAGGGAAGATAAGGCAAATGTTTAGGTTGGCTGTATTGCTGTACATCCAGTATTTTAGAGCCAGCAGACCAATATGAAACACTATCATAGCCTGTGATTAATCACAGACTGCTGGTTTCATAGCAGGATTTGTACAACAAAACCCTTTTGCTTTAAAGCTTGGATTCAAACCTTCTGATTACTACACTGATATAGTATTTTAGTAATATTTGCATTACTGTCTGCAATATAAGTAGCTTCAAGCATTTCACCCAGAAATCAGACTGCCCTCTTGTGGTCTATTTGAAAAAGCTCAGCTTATTATTTAATGGATTTCAATCTTTCCTTTGCTTCAGCCCAGTTTTCCTCCTATATGATATTTTTAGAACTATTTTAACAAGCTGGGGAAGATTTCAGAGAGGTGAGAGGAGGCTTGAATCCTGTTATGTTCTTGGAAGAAGTAGCATGGTGTGGACAGCAATCTTCATCAGGATCACTGTAAAGATCATTGTAAAGGTTCCCCTCTCCCCCAGTCTGCCAAAGTGAATGTTGGAAATACAATTGCTAGAACCTCCCTGACAGCAGTGGCTATGCTGGCTGAGGGATTCTGGAAGTGGTAGAGCCTAAAATAACTTTTTCATGCTTGCCCATGATTGCTTATTTAATCAAGCAGGAACCAATGAATCCCTACATACATTTGGTATATAACAGCAAGGATGCCAAGAGGACACAGGTGAAGAGGAGGAGAGTGCAAGAGTGTATGTGTGTGGAAATGATCTCATTTATTATTTATTTATTTACAGTATTTATACTCTGACCTTCAGTCCTAGAGGCTCTCAGAGCGGCTTAAATTGATTTTACTTATTTAGTTTGAATGTATAATTGGTGATTTTTAAAAGCTTTAATGTTTTAAATTTGTATTGAAATGGTCTTAACTACAGTATATACCCAACTATAAGTCGACCTAATATGTAAGTCGAGGGCAGGTTTTGAGGCCAAAATTATGGAATTTGAAATGACCTGTGTTCTACTGAATGGGGCTCGCGTTTATGCGGGATTTGCCTTATGTGTGTGTGTGGGGGGGGGGTCCGGAATAGATCCCCCGTGTAAGGCAGTATGTTTTGTTTTTAACTGTTGTTTTAATACTAGTATTATTTAATGTTTTAAACTTTTGAAATTAATGTTATAATTGTACCCTTTTAAAATGATTGTAAACTGCCTTGAATCCAATTTTGGGAGAAAGGTAGGATATAAATCCAATAAATAACAGCAACAATGCCCTGATGACACAGAGGTTAAATGCCTGTAACTGCAGACACTCACTCACAAACCACAAGGTTGTGAGTTCAGTACCAGCCAGGGGCTCAGGGTCGACTCAGCCTAGCATTCTTCCAAGGGCACTAAAATGAGTACCCAGCTTGTTGGGGGCAATTAGCTTACACATTGTAAAATTGGTTAGAGAGTGCTTAAGTGCACTGATAAGTGGTATAGAAATGTACTTGCTATTGCTGTACCGCACATTTCATGCACATACATTCTGTTAAGATCAACACTCCAAACTGGGGTAGGGTGACAACAATTTAGTGTGGTTTTAGATTGGCCCACTTTTGATACATGACAAATGATCAAGCGGGGGAGGGGGATCTCCTCACTCCCACTCTAGTGTGGAAAGTAATCCTGTTCCTCATCTCTTTTTAGCACCCTCTATGCCCCACAAGAGTCAGCATGGTATAGTGGTTTGAGTGCTGGAATAGGGCACTGGGAGACCAGGTTTGAATCCTCACTCAGCCATGGAAACCTACTGGGTGACCTTGGGCAACTCACACTCTCTCAGCCTCAGTGGACTGTAAGGGCAAATCCCCTCTGAACATATTTTGCCAATAAAACCCTGTGACATGTTAACCTTGGGGTCACCATAAGTCAGAAATGACTTGAAGGCATGCAACAACAAAGCCTCACAATTTTATTTTTCTCTAGATTAAAAAAAAACAACACCAAAACATATCCTAGGCTCAAAAAGACTGTCTATATTGCCAGCAACATTTGATCCTCAGCTTTTCAGCCAAAATCCCCAGACAAAGGGGAAAAACAGTTTCAGTTGTAGGATTTTCTGTTATAGGCCTGAATTTCAGTTGATTAACTGGAATAACACATGTTGATGAAAAAACAAAGCAAACGGCTGTCATAGAAAGCTTACTTTTATTAACAGCTGGCCTGAAAAACATGGCATACTTACCAAAAGTTCCATAAAATCCTCTAGGACCACAAGAACCAACCCCATATTTTGCCAAAGATGCCTGGGCTACATTCTTTAAAAAAGTATAAAAGGAAAACTATGTTAAGTGCAAATATTCAGTAGAAATGAAGTAATTCCTAGACTTTCCACAATGGTAGTACTGACATGTTCATATAATAGAAATTTATTCATATATAGATTTAAAGGCACAGTGGCTATACAAAAATAAGAGCCCCAGAGAATGGCCTGAAGACATGGTTTAATTCTTTGAATTAAGCCTTTCAATCATAGAGTTAAAAGAGAATTCAGGGGCCATCCAGTCCAATAGTCTGTCATGCAGGAATACACAATCAAAGCAACCTCAATAGATGACAATTCAGCCTCTGTTTAAAAGACTTCAAATAATGAAAGATAAAGAAATGTTTAGGTGGAATCTCTTATCTTATAGCTTTCCTCCATTGTTCCGTGTCCTAGTTTCTGGCGCAACAGAAAACAAGCTTGTTCCATCCTCAATGTGATATCCCTCCAAATATTTAAACAGGGCTATCATATCACCTCTTAATCTTCTCTTCTCCAGGCTAAACATTCCCAGCTCCCTAAGGCACTTCTCATAGGGCACCATTTTGGTCACCCTCTTCTGGACATGCTTAGGATGATTGCCTAATGTCTTCATCATGAACAATGAGGACATAAATATTTACCAGGACATAAAACATAGTAGTACAAAGTGAATGATATTATGGTTGGGAGTCCAAGATTCAAAGATCAAATATTCCTGTTTTAGATGCAACAGAAAACTATGGTTGGAAGCAGAGATGGATAGTCCATAGCCCTTGGCCCAATTTCAAAAGCTCATTGCAAGCAATTCATTCAGATTTCTGACAAGAGTGACATGCCTCCCTGTCTGTCCATTTGCTTACGATAAAGTAGGACAATAGAAAAAGAGGTCAGAAGAAAAAATTAGAGGGAAGGAGGATATTGACACAGCCAACAATCATTCCTGACAGAATGAAACCTTTACTATGAAAGAGTGCCTAGACATTGGTTTATGCAACCACAACAAACACACCAAAAGTAGTACATAAGGGAGGGAGGAGTATTACATGGGGGTAAAGTTCATTTCTGGCTTAATAAACTAAGATTACATCAAAACACATCATTTGATTTAATGCCTCACATTTCAACAACCACTATGATGCCACTTACCTTCACTCTTTCATTATCCAAAAGCCCAAGAAAATTAAATGATGCAAAGTTTATGCACTGTTTGCCATTCACAATAATTTTATGGGTTGGAGGCCTTGAAAAGATGAAAATTAAATATTGTTTTACTTAATAAATGAACACACTTCAGTAAAATTTAATATAGCTTTGCTTGGTTTTATACATAACATTTGATTTTGAGACCTGTACTCTGCTCAATTCTACACAGCATTGGAGTTGCACGATATAGCTAAATAGATGCAGCAATTGCAAAAATTGTCCAAATTGGCAGATAACAATGGAAATATTTCTGGTCTACAGGAGAGGTGAGCAATTCATGGCTCTTTTGATGTTACTGGACTGCAACTCCCATAATTCCTAACAGACAAGGGATGAGAGTGCAGCAAAATTTAGAGGGCCACAAACTGCTCACCCTGATGTAAAAGCTCACCTCCTCTCAGTTTAGGTTATTTGCCTCCTTTTGCTGTTAACAGAAGTCACTAAGCAGTCTTTAGAAAAACAACCTTAGTATTATTAGCAGATGTTGCACTTTAAAGACAACTAAAGTACAGCTGAAGTCTTTCTACTTCCCAAGATTTTAAAAGTATTTAAGAAGTCTCTAACTTAAAACTATATACATAGATAGATAATGTATTTTTAATATTTCCTAATGGATGGCTAATAAAAAAAATATTGAGCATACACATTATGTATATAACAAAGACAAAAGTAAGTGGTAAATAAAAGTTTTAATGCACTGCTCAGGAAATTCTAGCATGCTTAAAAAGTAATTAAGCTTCACTGCATGTTTCATAGAAAATACAGAACCAATTTTACTTCTAGGGAAGGAGAGCTGGATCAACTTCAAAACTAAGCCTTCAAGATGTGTAAGAAAAAACAATGAAGTAAAATTAAATATGCAGCACAGAGAAAGGTACTATGGTGTCCTCCAGATAATTTAGCATTAGCAAGGAACAGGTGGAATGGTCTTTGTAGTCCATAACATGTGGAGGACATCAGGTTGCCTAACTGTGAGGTAGAGAAAAATCACATGACAATACAACCCTCCAGATGTTCTGCAGACGTTTACTAAAGTGAAGTACAATTAGTAATGCAAATTGTGTCATGGTTTGAATCTAAAGATATACTAGCACAGGAGTGACAGCAACCTGAAGCCCTCTAGAAGCTGCTGGATGTAAACTCCTACGATCCTTCACAAAACTAGCTAGGGCTTATGGGTGTACTAGCAATCACTGCTTATGCGTGTACAAACAATCACTCTGATGTGCATTCTTTTGTGCATTTTTTCAGTGGTGGTAAGTGTCTGAGTGATACATCCCCCAATGTCTGCTGAGGAAGAGTCAGTGCAGCCCCGCAACCTTGACAGTTGCCCATCCCTGCACTAAGGAGTAACATGCTCCCTCAATTCATCTCAATTAACATTTATATCCTGCTTCCAAAGATGCAACATTTCAGTGCTGAGAAACCATGCATAGCATTTTAAAATATTAATATATGCTTACTTGTCTGCTACAGCAAAGTTTAATCATTTTTATATAACTTGTAAAGAAAAAATGGCATGATCTTGATTACGCACACTGATTTTTGATTATGCACATAATAGGGCAGGATATAAATACCTAAATAAATAAATAAAATATTGCATGGATAAAAACCTATCATATATCACAGAAATTGCAATTAGCATTAGTCAAGTGTCTTTATAGACCGATTAATCCAAGCATTCATTAATATATGTTAATTGCTTAGAAACTCCTTTGTTAACAATTAATAGCTTGGAAGGCCAAACCCAAGTAAAAGATTTCAGAAGTCCACACATTCATAGTTTTGGATATTATAAAAATTTAATGTGGGATAAAAACTACTCATGGAGCAGGGTATTGTGAAGAACTTGGAAATATTATTTCTTTGATAATGACTTCCAGTGTTGTTCCAGAGCTTATTATCCAACAAAACGTTTTTAAACTGTTGTAGTGCCTCACACTGTTAAAGGTAAGAAAGCAACCTCAAAACTCCATATGTTCAAGGCTACATGCTTACATGAACCAGGGAACAAATTCCACTGACCTCATTGGAATTTAATTCCAGAGTGACACACACAGTATCTGAAATTTTTAACCTCTACTTCAGATTCAATAGCGTACATCTTCATGAGACATGATGAGGAAGAGGATAAAATTTTTAAAAAGCATATTGGGAAGCACAGAATTATCTTGTGACAAGAGCCACAACTGAAGCATAATACAAAGCTTGCCTTTTAAAAGATTTTAAAAAGGTTTTCCATAAGGCCTTACTGATTGAATGGAATTTTCTTTTCTTGATTCTTTATAATGAATTGATGCCAAATGTCTCAAGTAGAATACATCAAAACTTCACTGTTTTACTTGCTTTATTCTGGGATTTGTTTAAGCATTATGGGTTTTTGTTTTTTACTCACTGAAATTTCCTCACCTTAACAAATTTAAACCTGAGGAGACAGGTATCCATAATTAAAAGTCTAAGTTAGGCAAGCCTCTACTATCTATCAAGCAGCATGATGCAAACACTCATCAAATATTTTTGTGCCTACTTGAAGTATTTCAGAAGACAATCTCATGACAGAATTTCAGTCTGTGTTGCAACCTGGTTCTCAAAGTCTGCAGGAGAAGAAATCATAATATTCCTTAAAAATTATCAGGATTAATTACAATCCTAATTACATTTAACAGGAAGCAAGCACCTTTGAAATTAGCTGGATTGACTTTCACATAATTATATAAAGAACTGAACTGTTAATTCTGACACAATATTTCTTCATTATAGATTTACCCTGAGACAACATTGTAGTTGAGAGCTGGATGATCTTTTGATACAGGAGGAACAAGAGGTTCTGGCTGCCATTCTTCAATTAATTCTTCCTTTTCCTAAAAGAGAGATAAGCCAAAACATTGACATTCATCCATCTTATTGTAATGGTGATGAAAATATTGTTGGATCTAAATGGATGGCAACATTTATACAAAATTAAATGTAATCAAGGCAGATGGATTTAAATTATGGTGACTGAAATGAACAAAATAGATAATTCGGATTCAGTAATTTAAATGAAGTTTCCCATTTTATAACTCACATTTTCTACATATACTACACATACTAATCAGTTAGTACAACAACTACAAAATACCTGTTTGGACATGAGCCTCTACTTTCCCTAGAAAAGATATGTCCAATTCGAATTACATAGTGAAGCTGTCCTCCACAGGAAAGATTGGGGCTTTTTTGGTCTACTGATGGACAAGATCATCAAAGTTGTGGATTTCTCTTTATAGATTCACTATGCAAGATCACATACTTGAAGACTGGAAATAAACCCTTCTCAGCATGATTCATTTCTCCGTAAAACACATATAAGAGTGTGCTGCAATTGCTGAGAACTTGCTAGAAGTACAAGTAGTGAATGTGAGTAGTGAATGGAACAGTGTTCCACAATGAGTGGCAGGCAAAATAATAAACACTCATAATTCCAGAAATCAACACACTGACAAGCTCAGATAGGCAGAAGACATAAATTAGGCATATAAGGTACCACAGATGTTCCTTGTGAAACACATGGCTGGGTATGCTGAATTCTAGCATCTAGAATGATGTGCTGGTCCCTAGATCTACTTACAATAACAAAGAGAATACAAATTGAGTATCTCTTATCCAAAATGCTTAAGACCAGAAGTGTTTTGGATTTTGGGCTCTTATTTTTATTAGTTTTTGGAATATCTGTACATATAAGTACATAATGAGATATCTTGGAGAAGGGATCCATGTCTAAACACAACATTCATTTATGTTTCATATACACCTTATATATAGCCTCAAGGTAATTTTATACAGTATTTTTAATAATTTCATGCATGAAACAAAGTTTGTGTACACTGAACCATCAGAAGGCAAAGATGTCATTATCTGAGCCACTCATGAAAAAAGTTTCAGTTTTTGGAGTATTTTACATTTTGGAATTCCTGATGAGGGAGACTCAACCTGTACATGTTCTACTGTGTCCTACGTATCATATTACTGACCACAGAAGTTGGCTTTTCTGTGGTTTCTTTTGCAGTAATGCAAAAAATAAAGAACAAATAGTTCAATTATAAGGACAGACCTTGCCATGTTTGCATTCAATGTGAGGTTTAGACAAATTCACGTTATTATTTTTAAAGCCACTGTTGTTTATTATTGTCAGAACATTTAGAAAAAGAACATGTGTGAAGACATCTTTAAAAATAACTGATTTTATCCACTCTGGGTGACAAATAGAACACCACACAGCAAGGAAGCTGTACTCAGTTGCCCCACAGTTTAACAGATCGCAGTTCTGCCAAACAACAAAAGCTTTGTTTTAACTTGACAAGAGATAATATAATGTGCCCCCCTGATACTGTTGGATTGCAACTCCCATTAGACTAATTCAATTTCAATATAAGCCTATAAAAGTCACCGTTCCCCATCCCAGATGTAAAGAGCCATTTCCTAGCTTGTTTTCTGCTGCTCCAGAGAATAGGACCTGGAACAAAGGATTCAAACTACAGTACAGCAAAAGAGATTCCACCCCAACATTAGGAATTCCACCTCTGACAGTAAGAGATACCCCCTTGGAGTGTGGTGGAGTCTCCTTCTTTGGAGGTTTTTAAACAGAGGCTGGATGCCCATCTGTTGGGGATGCTTTTATTGTGCACTCCTGCATGAAAAGGAGTTGGACTGGATGGCCCTTGTGGTCTCTTCCAACTCTGATTCTATGATTCTAACTTGGGAACTACAGAATTATAG
The DNA here is from genome assembly GCF_019175285.1 of Sceloporus undulatus. Lineage (NCBI taxonomy): Eukaryota > Metazoa > Chordata > Lepidosauria > Squamata > Phrynosomatidae > Sceloporus > Sceloporus undulatus. The sequence continues at coordinate 258,017,801 of NC_056523.1, forward strand.
GATCAAAAAAGCATGTAAGCACTCCCTGACAGCAACCCAGGAGGTGAAGTGGTCAGAAAAAGAAGATTTAACTGCAGCAGTGATTATTACTCTGTTGCTGCAATCTTAAAACATACCATGCTTCAAAAGTCCCATTTCACTTGTAAGCTAGTAACCATTACTGTACTATTAATTTCACAACTATTTTTTACAAAATGTAAAAACTATCAACATCAATGGATTAAAAAAAAGAACTGGACAACATGCTTGTCAGTAGTTATCAGAGTTACAAGCACAACAGAGGATTAACATTCAGAAACAACATACCAGAAGAACAGCTTCCTATCCTGCTCAGGAAATGTCCATAACTTTCGTTTGCTACTACTGGGGAAACAGACACAAAAGTAGATGGACCACTGGGAGATCCAGCAAGTCATCCTTATGTTTCATCAAATTCAGGGATGGTAATTGTGTGGCCCTCCAGATGTTGTTGATCTGCAGTTCCCAGCAGCTTAACTAGCATGTTTAATGGTTATGAATGAAGGAACAGCTGTAGTTCAACTACAACTGTAGGATCGCCAACAATTCCCATACTAATCTAGTTCAAGGATGGGGGACCTTTTTCAACCAGAGTGCTGAATTCCATTTCAGAGAAGGCTTCAGATCCACATACATGACAAAATGATAATCATATTTTAGCTTAAAGCACTTGCTGCCAGCAACTAAGCATTAACAGAGGCAATTCAACCTTTTCAACATTGGAAAAACTAGGACCAAGGCTGGGAAACCGTCAAACAGTAATATTACGGTGAAGCAGGTGGATCCACCAGAGAAATACCAGAGACTCAACTAGGACCAAAGGTGACCACACTGGGCATTCAGACTAGATGTTCCTCAGCTCTGAGGAGACAAAGATCATGTTGTCTCACAAGTCTCTTTAACACAGCACTATCTAAAATGGTAAATTAAAACACTGAAAGCAGGTGTTTAATCGAGCAATTCCTAGTATCTCCAGTGGATAAAACAGACAGATGAGATACAACACATACTGCAGGGGTGGGCAAAGTGTAGTCAGTGGGTCACATGTAGCTCCCATGGTTGCTTCTGTGGCTCCTAGGGTCAAAGGTGTTTGTTTGTTTTTTAAATACAAGGAAATTTAAGTTCCACTGACTTTGTTGTTAAAAAAGGATTCTTTGGGGCTTGAAATGGTCCACAGATGTCTTAAAAATGGCAAATGCCCCCACATACCCCAGAGAGGGTTTAGGAAAGAATACATTTTAACTTTTTTTGTGGTAGGTGGGATTCAACTCTCCCAAGTCACCTGGAGGACTCCTGACTCTCTCCACTTGCAGCCTTCCACAGCTGGCCACCTTGATCTATTATATCTTTAAAGTTCTGGAAAGAGCAGGTCCCAGAATCTTTCAGGGCTCTAGTTTTTGGTGGGTTTTTCAGGCTATGTGGCCATGTTCTAGAAGAGTTTCTTCCTGACGTTTCACCAGCAACTGTGGCTGGCATCTTTAGAGACTGCTTGCCTGGAGAAAGTTGGGTGTATATATACTGTGTGAGCCTGGGAATGCAGGAGTGATTTGCATGTGTATTGTTCTGTTGCTGATGGCAGGCCTCAGGCTGGGAGCCTAATACAAAAGAGGATTAGTGTCTTATATGCCGGGTGTCGTCTTTTAGGGCAGGTGCTGAAACTTCCGAGCCGGACTGGAGAATCTGCAGTTGCCACATATAGTGGGGGGAGCTCAAAAACAGCTGCATCCCAACCATATGCGGTGACCGTATGAAAGCACCAAGGGCGGCACTGCACAAGTACGGTAGAAGAAAATCCACTCAGCAGGATTCATGGGAAGAAGGGACTTAACGTGGTCCCGATGACGAGGTGAGGGGGCACTTCACTGGGAAGGTGTAAGTGAATGGTGGAGCAAGCTGCAGGCGTCCAGGACGCCCAGGGCATGGAAAAAAGAGCCATGTTTGTGCTACCACTTCGACAGTCTTGGCGACAGGGAGAGCTGAACAATCCAAGCAGGCCTTGTATACAACAAGTTTTCTGGCTAAGTACCTGCATGTCATAAGCATTTGAATTAAAATTACCATACTGAAATCAAATCTGATGGGTTTTTTAAATTTTTATTTGGTGTGCGTTGGAAGAGGGGTAGTCTTATACGGTGAGCATATCCCAAACTCTATATTTTAACTGGAAAAGTTGGAGGTTGTCTTATATGCCCAGTCATCTTACACAATTATCAGAATGTGACTCTTATTTCAAGCATTACATCTTCAACAATAGTTCTATTAAGAATGCTTCAAAACATCAAACCTTAGGTGTGAGGTCAGATCTCTCTTGAAGCTTGTATGTTTTGGAAAAAAGTAGTCTGATTATCCATAGGATCAAAATGCCTTCCAAAATAAGATGGTAGGTTGGAGCCTAGGAGTTAAAGAAAAGTACTGATTATACATTAATACTACCATTAAAATTGCACTCTCTTTCAGAGTATTTGTGTTAGAGTCACAATTTCTGCTGAGATTCAGCTTGTAATATGATTGTTGTGACTGTGCAATAAGTGCTTTCAGGAGGCCCAGTATTATCTTATCAATGTAGGTTTCATGAGGAGAAATGTATACACACATCTTAATATAACGTGGGAATATTGTATGGGTTTGAAACTGCAAACTGAGCTCCAAAGTGACCTGAAATAGCTTTGTTTTGGAGCATCTATGTGAGCATATTAAAATAAATATTAATGGAGACAACACAGCACAGTGTTTTGAGTGCTGGACTACAACTGTGGAGATCAGGGTTCGATTCTCCACTTGACCATGACACCCACTGGGTGACCTTGGACAAGTCACAGTCTGTCAGCCACAGAGGATAGTAATAGCAAACCTCCTTTGAACAAATTTTGCCAAGAAAACCCCATGACAGGTCACCACAAGTCAAAAAAGTCTTGAAGGTACACAAGAACAACAACAAAGGACTCTGTATATATTTGGCATTTTTATTGTCTGTTTCTAATATGGCCTGTTGATTGATTTATTTAAAAGGAAAAAAACCATAAGACATTGGAATCCCAGTTTCATGATGAGAAACGGAATTGCAGAACACAGCACAACTGTTCAGAATGCAACTTACAATTTACTGAACAGCTCTCCATACACACAGTACTGTATAATTTTTACTTACAATAGGGAAGAAAAATATATGGCCCTCCAGATACTGCTGGACTGCAGACCCCATAATTCCTTGTCACTGTCTGTTATGGCTAAGGCTGATGGGAGTTGGAGGCCTGCCTGTTCCCAACCCCTGCTATAAGAAATGATGCTGTATGGGAGGGCCATTCAGTTGCACAAAGGTTGTAGCAACACACTACCATCTTCTGCAGAAGTTTTGAACTACAACTCGAATTTTCCCTCACTACTGACCATGCTACTTGAAGTTGACAGTACCTATCATCCAAAACATATTAAGAAGGACAGCAGAGGAGTAATGGTATAGAACCAAATAATACCAAAAAGTCAGTATTTTCATGAAATTCAGATATAATTGCTTAAATTAGTATCAGGTGAACATCAAGTAGTATTTGGGATTGAGCAGATTAACTGCATACCTTTGACTGTTAAGGCCAAAAGGTTAAGTTTCTTTTTCAAATAGCAATATCTGTGATGGTTTTGTTGAACATTGTTAGAACTGCAGGTCATGTGGTCTTGTTTCTGGAATGTCTTCATAATTCACCACTTACCTAAACACAATCCCTTTTCACCAGTTCGCCAGGTCTACCAAACTACTCTGAGACACAGGTTTCTATGAGCTGGCAACATTTTGTATTTATTGGTGAAAATGACCTAACAAGATGAATTAAGAGATGGACCTTCAGAATGAATAGTTTGCTAACTCTGGCTCAACCCTCTTGAGAAATCTGAGATTTAATTTTAAAATCAATTTTCAAAGGCTTAAACCAAAGGGGAAAACAGTGATCATGAATAATGCAGCTGAAATGGATGAGAGACAGCTTTGTACTAGATCTAACAATTGAAGCATAATCATATTAGTCTATACAGAGATTGTTACATGCCATCAAGAAACTTCTTACTTGTGGTGAACCTATCACAGGGTTTTCCTGGCAGAATTTATTCAGAGGAGGTTTGCCCTTGCCTTCCTGAGGTTGAGAGAGAGTTACTTGCCCAAGGTCACCCAGTAAGTTTCTATGGCCAAATGGGAATTCAAACCCTAGACTTCCAGTGTCCTATCCCAATGCTCAAACCACAACATCAGGCTGGCTCTCTGTTCAGACTGAAGTCCCCATATTCAATGGAGGAATTTAATGGAGCTTAGACCCAGCACCAGTGGATCTTCAAGATCTCTACAGAGTACATATGCTGCCCACAAACCTCTACAGCAGAAATGAGGAACACTTTGCTCTCCAGATGATGCTGGAGTAAAACTTCCATTAATCATAGCCAGCAAAGCCATGGTAAGGCATGAAGGGACTTGGAGTACAACAATACATGCCCTATACACTGCAAGGTCAGGAACTGAATTTGTAAATTTAAATGAAGAGGGCTTGATCTTAGCCACTGAGCAAAGTTCCTCCACTTCTGTTTCCCAACGTAGAAAAAAATATTGTTTGCCAACATTTAGAAACTCAGCAATAGATGTGAGAGAAACACAGAAGTACAGTCAGCGCTCCATATCCACTGATTTTTATTCATGGATTCAAGCATCCTGGACTTTGTAGTTTGATGGTAGTGGTTTGTGTCTAAAGGATTTGTTTTGTCCCCAGAAGAAGCACTACCTCCACCCCTTTACCTGTAAACTGAAACTGCTGATTACACCCCCTGCACACCCACACAACTCAAACCAATTCCTTCCTCTTCCTGTGATTTTACTTTGTGGTGCTTCCGTGTTGCAGCGTTTCCTGTAAGATAGTTCTGAGTGTCCCCTTCCTTTCAGTCTTTAAGGTGGTTTTGTGATCCTGCTCTGCGTGTGGCTGTAGCAATATCATGTGTGGAAGAAAGCTTGCTCACAGGTAATGCAGTGCAAGGGTGTATCCACATTACACAACTGCAGCCTGTGAATCAACCCGAGAGCCAGTGTAGTGGTTTGAATGTTGGACTGTGACTCCACAGTACTTGTCACGGAGCGGGTGGATAACTATTTACGCTTGTTTCAAAACTGAATGTGTCATTGAAAGATGGCTGTATCTATCTAGATTCCATTTTTAAAAAATAGGTATAACTTAATGCCTTTGGAGCCCTGATCACCCATGTAGTTTTTCAACAGTAAAAATCCTCAGCTGAGTTCGGTTGGCCCTCCAAACCATACTTCTGGGTGGCATGTTGGACTAGGACACCGGGAGACCCAGTATGACCTGGAAGGAGGAGGGATGTATTATCTAACACACCTTAGCATCTGAGGCTTTGAAACTGGTATTATGGGAGCACTTATGTGAGCGTATTAAAGCGAGTATGAACTAAGCCACGTGACGGAGCGGTCTGAGTGCTGGACTAGGACTCTGGAAACCAGGGTTCGATTCCCAGATTGGTCATGAAACCCACTGGGTGACCTGAGGCAAGTCACACTCTCTCAGCCTGAGGAAGGCAAGCGCAAACCTTTCTGAACAAATCTTGCCAATAAAACCCATGGCAGGGTTGCCTTAGGATCAGCCATAAGTTGGAAAGAAGGTGTCACACTCTCTCAGCCTCAGAGGAAGGCATGGGCAATACCTCCTCTGAACAAACCTTACCAATAAAACGCTAGGACAGGTTTGCCTTTGGATCAGCCATAAGTAGGAAACAAGGAGTCACATTCTCTCAGCCTTGAAGGAAGGCAAGGGCAAAGCCTCCTCTGAACAAACCTTGCCAAGAAAGCCCCATGACAAGGTGGCCTTAGGGTCGGCCATGAGTCAGAAACGCCTATTACAGTGGTCCCCAAACTATGATCTTCATTAAGGGCTTTTGGACTTCGTCTCCCAGAATCCCTGACTATTGGCCAACATGGCTGAGGCGTCTGGGAGATGAAGTCCACAATCTGTTCTTAAAGGGCACGGGGTTTGGGGACCCTTGGCCTAGAAGGTATACAAAGACAACAGCAACGACGATACCTGCCCCCACCCCTTTTCTTCCAATGGTTCCCAGGCCGCCTCAGCCTCCCTCTTCTCCCCCGCGGCGGGACTCACCTCATAGAAGGCCTGAACCATCTCCACCAGCACCCACTGCTGCCCCACGCCCGCCGTAGCCGCCATCGCCTCTAGGCACTTCCGGGTCTTGGCGGGAGAAGGCGGGGCGCGCGGGCTTTACGTCACGCAGCGCGCGACAGAAGGCGGAGCGCGAGGCAGGGAAAGGGCGGTTGCTAGGTCCTAAGAGAGAGAGCGCGCCTGGGTCCTTCAGAGTGGGCGTGGCTAAGCCTTGTAAAAGTGGGCGTGGCTAAGCCTTGGTGGCCCTTCAAGGTCCCAAGTATAAAGTGACTACTGTAAAGAACGTATAATGAGCCAAAACTGCCTTGGCTCATTGCTAGGGAACTCTGGGAACTGTAGTTCTGTGAGGCATTTAGCCTTCTCTGTCAGAAAGAGAGAGCTCTGGTGCCACTATAAACTACAATTCCCAGGATTGCCTGGCACTGAGGGCAGTTAAAGCGGTCTCAAAGTGGATTAGGTCTGCAGTGTGTTTTGGACCTATAAAAGCCTCCTTTATCTTGGAAGTGTAATAAACCCACTCTTCAACTGACCATAAAGCATACATAATAGCCTCCAGAGCAAGGCTGCATGGTGGGGTTTGTCACACAAACACAGCTATGGTCCAAAACACACTGCAGAAATAATCCAGTTTGACACCGCTTTAACTGCCCTGGCTCAGTTTATTGAGTTTGTTGTAGTTTATTGTGGCACCACTAGAGCTCTCTGACGGAGGAGGCTTTTCAAAACAGAAAACCTTTAAAGAACCCCCTGGGATGCTATATTGCTTTAATGTATTTTTAGATACAGTATATTTATCTTATTTTAAAATTTTTATTTTACTGGTTTAATATTAATATTATATTAATATTATTAATATAATCAATATTAATTATATTAAACTAATTATAGTAATATTAATATAATTAATATATTATTTTTGTATCTTTTTTATTGTATTGTTTTTAATGTTGTAAGCCGCCCTGAGTCTCAGTCCTGGGAGAAGGGCAGGATATAAATGAATACATATAATAATAATAATAATCAGGCTAAATGTCTCACAAAACTACAGTTCCCAGGATTCCCTAGCACTGAGCCAGGGCAGTTAAAGCTGTCTCAAACCGGATTATTCCTGCAGTGTGTTTTGGACCCCTTCCAGGGATTTAACAAGCTTTTGTTTGTATTTCTATGTTGGTGGAGGGTTGGGGATTGTGTAGTTTTATGTTTTACTGTATTATGTATTTTTATCTTTTCATTGTAACCCGCCTCGATCCATAGGGAGAGGCGGGCTAATAATAATAATAACATAATCATAATAATCATAATAATAATTGTATTGATCTTTTGTCTTCACAGGACCCACTGCTCTTCGATAACTGCTGCCTCCACCACCTCAATTTGAACTCGACTTTCCAATATGAGCTTTCCCGGAAAGAAAAGTGTTTAATTCAAAACGAACAATCTCTTAAACAAGAATTACAATACAGATTATTTATTTAAAATATCTAAATTAAGTATCTCATGCTCTCACACACAGACACAACACATCTAGCTAACTCTGACTCTAACTGCGCTAAACACTCAAACTCCTAAACCCCACTAATTCCTATTTTTTATAGACTATCTCTCCAACTGTCAGAAACCAGTATTTTTTTCAAAATCCCTCAAATACGTATTCCGCCAACTACCACTCACTCCTCACATTTGATTCTCCCATGCTCTTCCAGCAGATCCTGACCTTATAATGTCTAATACATAACTATGTTGCCTTAATAACTAATCAACATCATTCCCAGAAAATGTCCAGAACATTACAGTGCTGTTAGGTGATACTGCCGACTCCTGTTCTGCACGTGTGACTAGAAATTCAGGAACCATAAAGCAAGCACCGTTCTGGTTTTCTTCCACATTTTCAGCTGCAGTGATATTTTCTGGCTCACCTGTGCAATATTTCTCAAGGGAGCAATTCACCTGGGATCAATGATTATATCATGGATGGGATGAATTACCAGTGTAACAGCCCTCGTGAGCAAAATATTCAGTAGCTTATGAAACACTGTAATTTCAGTCATTTGTAATGACATCAGATGGGAAATAAAGTGTTGTGGGGGAGGACTGAAGTAAAAGTACATTTCAGCTGTTGCCCAGGAGCAAAGCAAGCAGAGAAACAGGACTGGGATCCTGTAGTTCTAGCACAGCCATACCCTCCACTTGTCTGGTGGCTTTGCTTTAGACTCCGCTTACACTTGATGAGTCTCTCAGTAAATTGACTCTCTCAATAAATGAAATTATATTTAATAAGTTGTGATCAGACCTAGGGTTGCCATAATTCTGGACCTCCAAACTGGGACAAATGTAGGACAAAAGTAGGACAAAATTTTCAAATGTAGGACACATTTTTTAAAAATGGAGGGCACGCAAAAATTGATTATTTTTAGAAAATGTTAATATAAATGCATGTTTCTTAGGCGTGATCAAAATGGAGGACATTTTGGCATTGTTCCTAGACAGATGGCAGAAACGGACTTCCCTTTCTGGCCAACCTTCCTTCCCCATTCCAAACAGCACATTTGGGCATTGAAGAGGAGGAAGAGTGGAAAAGGCAGAGGAGGAGGAAGAGGAAAAGAAGAAGAGGAGGAGGAAGAAGGGGAGGAAGAAGAGGAGGAGGAGGAGGAGAAGAGATGGAGAAGAAGAGGAGGAAAAGAAGGAAGAGGAAGAAGGGGGAGGAGGAGGAGGAGGAGGAGAGGAGGAAGAAGAAGAGGAGGAAAAAGATGAAGAAGAAGGGGAAGAAGAGGAGGAGAAAGAAGAAAGAGGAAGAAGGGGAGGAAGAAAAGGAGGAGGAGAAAGAGGAAAGGCTCTTTTCTCTGCCTGGCTGCCTCCGTCGCCAACCGAGGAAGCCAGGCAAGGGAATGGGGCCTCGCTGAAGCGAAACTCCAAACCCCTGCCTGGCTGCCTCCATCGCCGTTTTGCCCCCACCCCCGGGATTCCCCCCCCACGACGGAGGCAGCCAGGCAGGGGTTTGGGGCTTCACTTCAGCCGTCCTCCAAGCCCCAGCCAAGCCTGGAGGACTCCGCGATCGCGCAGGAGCCTCCAGGGCATGGCTAGGGCTTGGGAGATAGCTGTGCTCCAAGCCCCAGCCAAGCCTGGAGGACTCCGTGATCGCAGAGGAGCCTCTAGGGCATGGCCAGGGCTTGGGAGATAGCTGTCCTCCAAGCCCCAGCCAAGCCTGGAGGACTCAGTGATCGCGGAGGAGCCTCCAGGGCATGGCCAGGG
>NC_056523.1:258027235-258085537 GCF_019175285.1 Sceloporus undulatus
CTTGGGAGATAGCTGTCCTCCAAGCCCCAGCCAAGCCTGGAGGACTCAGTGATCGCGGAGGAGCCTCCAGGGCATGGCCAGGGCTTGGGAGATAGCTGTCCTCCAAGCCCCAGCCAAGCCTGGAGGACTCGCTGGGGGGGGGGAGTCCCGGGGGCGGGGCCAAACCAGGGCGGGACCATGCGGACCTGCCCCAAATCGGGAAAGTCCCACCCCCAGGCGGGATATGGGAAGCCTAATCAGACCTCACATAGCTTTCTATTTCAAAGCAGGAGGGCAGTGCTGGGGTAGACAAAAAATCACTCTCCCTACGTTAATCTGGTTCTGTTTTTATCATCACATTCTTTCTTGAAAACAGAAGCCATAGAATGTAAACTGATATGGGTCCCCAGCAAAAAAATTAAATTAAAAATTTGGTAGATTCCTCCTCCAAATAAAAAGATGAATGAGTAAAGCATTCCTGTAAAAATGAACACCGCCTTAAAAAAAGGTAACAACCAAAAACCTGAGTGATCCAGCTTCAAACAAATAACTTGTTTTAATAATAATAATAATAATTTTTATTTATAGACCGCTATTCCGCAATGATCATAGCGGTGTACAGTAAAATTGCAAAACAATACATAAAATTGCAAGGCCTCTCGCCCCCTCAAGATGGTGGTTGGAGGAGGGCTCTTTTTCTTCCAGGCCTGGCCTCTCCCCCCCTAAAGATGGTGGTTGGAGGAGGGCTCTTTGTCTTCCAGGCCTGGCCTCTCTCCCCCTCAAGATGATGGTTGGCGGCGGGCTCTTTGTCTTCCAGGCCGGCCTCTTCCCCCTCACAGATGGTGGTTGAGGAGAAGGCTTTTGTCTTCCAGGCCGGCCTCTCTTCCCCCTCAAGATGGTGGTTAGGAGGAGGGCTCTTTGTCTTCTAGACCACGGCCTCTCTCCCCCTCAATATGGTGGTTGGACGGAGGCTCTTTGTCTTCCAGGCCACGGCTTCTCCTCCCCCTCAAGATGGTGGTTGGAGGAGGGCTCTCTTCTTCCAGGCCAGGCCTCTCTCCCCTCAAGATGGTGGTTGGCGGAGGGCTCTTTGGTCTTCCAGCTGCCTCTCTCCCCCTAAGATGGTGGTTGGAGGAGGGCTCTTTGTCTTCCAGGCCAGGCCTCTCTCCCCCTCAAGATTGGTGGTTGGCTGGAGGAGGACTCTTTTTCTTTCTCCGGCCAGGCCTCTCTCCCCCTCAAGATGGTGGTTGTGAGGGTTCTTTGTCTTCACGGCCAGGCCTCTCTCCCCCTCAAGATGGTGGTTGGAGGAGGGCTCTTTGTCTTCCAGGCCTGGCCTCTCTCCCACTCAAGATGGTGGTGGAGGAGGCTCTTTGTCTTCCAGGCCAGGCCTCTTCTCCCCCTCAAGATGTGTGGTTGGCGGAGGGCTCTTTGTCTTCCAGGCCGGCCTCTCTCCCCATCAAGATGGTGGTTGGAGGAGGGCTCTTTGTCTTCCAGGCCAGGCCTCTCTCTCCCCCTCACGATGTGTGTTGAGGAGGGCTCTTTGTCTTCCAGGCCAGGCCTCCTTCCCACTCAAGATGGTGGTTGGAGGAGGCTCTTTGTCTTCCAGGCCAGGCCTCTCTCCCCCTCAAGATTGGTGGTTGGAGGAGGGCTCTTTGTCTTCCAGACCAGGCTTCTCCCCCTCAAGATGGTGGTTTGAGGAGGGCTCTTTGTCTTCCAGGCCAGGCTTCTCTCCCCCTCAACGATGGTGGTTTGAGGAGGGCTCTTTGTCTTCCAGGCCAGGCTTCTCTCCCCCTCAAGATGTTGTTGGAGGAGGGGCTCTTTGGTCTTCCAGGCCTGGCCTCTCTCCCCTCAAGATGGTGGTTGGAGGAGGGCTCTTTGTCTCCAGGCCGGCCCTCTCTCCCCCTCAAGATGGTGGTTGGAGGAAAGCTCTTGTCTTCCAGGGCTGGCCTCTCTCCCCCTCAGATGGTGGTTGGAGGAGGTGTTCTTTGTCTTCCAGCCAGGCCTCTCTCCACCTCAAATGGTGGTTGGAGGAGGGCTCTTTGTCTTCCAGGCCTGGCCTCTCTCCCCCTCAAGATGGTGGTTGGAGGAGGTGCTCTTGTCTTCCAGGCCAGGCCTCTCTCCCCCTCAAGATGGTGGTTGGAGGAGGGCTCTTTGTCTTCCAGGCCAGGCCTCTCTCCCCCTCAAGATGGTGGTTGGAGGAGGGCTCTTTGTCTCCAGGCCAGGCCTCTCTCCCCCTCAAGTGGTGGTTGGAGGAGGGCTCTTTGTCTTCCAGGCCAGGCCTCTCTCCCACTCAAGATGGTGGTTGGAGGGGGCTCTTGTCTTCCAGGCCAGCCTCTCTCCCCCTCAAGATGGTGTTGGAGGAGGGCTCTTTGTTCTTCCAGACCAGGCCTCTCTCCCCCTCAAGATGGTGGTTGGAGGAGGCTCTTTGTCTTCAGGCCCGGCTTCTCTTCCCCCTCAAGATGGTGGTTGGAGGAGGGCTCTTTGTCTTCCAGGCCAGGCTTCTCCCCCTCAAGATGGTGGTTGGAGAGGCTCTTTGGTCTTCCAGGCCTGGCCTCTTCCCTCAAGATGGTGGTTGGAGGAGGGCCTCTCTTGTTTTCCAGGCCAGGCCTCTCTCCCCTCAGATGGTGGTTGGGGAGGACTCTTTTTCTTCCATGGCCGGCCTCTCTCCTCAAGTGGTAGTTGGAGGAGGGCTCTTTGGTCTTCCAGGCCTGGCCTCTCTCCCCCTCAAGATGGTGGTTGGAGGGGGCTCTTTGGTCTTCCAGGCCTGGCCTCTCTCCCCTCAAGATGGTGGTGGGGAGAGCTCTTTGTCTTCCAGGCCTGCCTCTCTCCCCTCAAGATGGTGGTTGGGGAGGAGGGCTCTTTGCTTCCAGGCCTGGCCTCTTCTCCCCTCAAGATGGTGGTTGGAGCGGGGGCTCTTTGTCTTCCAGGCCAGGCCTCTCTCCCCCTCAAGATGTGGTTGGAGAGAGAAGAGTCTTTGTCTTCCAGGGCTGGCCTCTCTCCCCCTCAACGATGGTGGTTGGCAGGAGGGTTCTTTGTCTTCCAGGCCAGGCCTCTCTCCCCTCAAGATGGTGGTTTGGGAGAGCCTCTTTGTCTTTCCAGGGCTGGCCTCTCTCCAACCTCAAGCATGGTGGTTGGAGGAGGGTTCTTTGTTCTCCAGGCCAGGCCTCTCTCCACTCAAGATGGTTTTTGGACGTAGGCTCTTTGTCTTCCAGGCCAGGCCTCTCTCCACTTCAAGATGGTGGTTGGAGAGGTCTTTGTCTTCCAGGGCCTGGCCTCTCTCCCACTCAAGATGGTGTTGGAGGACGGGCTCTTTGTCTTCCAGGCCACGGCCTTCTCTTTCCCCACTCAAGATGGTTGTTGGAGGAGGGCTCTTTTTGTCTCAGGCCAGGCCTCTCTCCCCCTCAAAGATGGTGGTTGGAGGGAGGCGCTCTTGTCTTCCCAGGCCTGGCCTCTCTCCCTCTAAGATGGTGGTTGGAGGAGGACGCTCTTTGTCTTCCATGCCTGCCTCTCTCCCCTCAAGATGGTGGTTGGAGGAGGGGCTCTTTGTCTTCAGGCCAGGCCTCTCTCCCCCTCAAGATGGTGGTTGGAGGAGGCTCTTTGTCTCCAGGCCAGGCCTCTCTCCCCCTCAAGAGGTGGTTGAGGAGAGCGAGAACTCTTTGTCTTCCAGGCCTGGCCTCTCTCCCCTCTAAGATGGTGGTTGGAGGAGGCTCTTTGTCTTCCAGGCCTGCCTCTCTCCCTCTAAGATGGTGGTTGGGAGGACGGCTCCTTTTCTTCCAGGCCAGGCCTCTCTCCCCCTCAAGCTGGTGGTTAGAGGACGGGCTCTTTGTCTTCCAGGCCGGCCTCTCTCCCCCTCAAGATGGTGGTTGGAGGAGGGCTCTTAATAATAATCATAATAATAATAATAATAATAATAAATAATGATTTATTTGCTCCCGCCCATCACACGGAAATCAGGCGGGTTACAACAGTAAAAATAAGATAATAAAATACAATAATAAAACAAAATACAACTAAATTAAAGAGAGCAAAGTGAGTACATTCACAGTTAGGCCTAATGTAAGTTGGGCCTCTCTTTTCCTCCCTTCTCCGGTCGATGATGATGTCATGGAGGGAGGGCTCTTCTTCTTGAGGCAAGGATTTTATTTTAATTAATTTAAATTTAATTCTTCTCATTAAATTAAGAGAAGAATTGTGGACCGAGTGACATAAGTTCACAGTAAATGGGGAGTAGACAAACGGTAGGGAAGGCTTGCTGTGAAGAGATCCGTCTTAAGAGCCTTCTTTAAAGACTTGTAAGAGTAGAAATGTCCGATCTCCTTGGCAGGTCATTTCGTAGCTTCGGAGTCTTGCGATGGAAAGGCCCTCTGGGTGACTGACTTAGCTAGATTTTATTTGGCTGAAGTAGATTCTTCCCCGGCGACCTAGAGTGCGGGACGGACAGTATGGAAGTAGGCGATCTCTTAAGTATCCTGGACCCAAGCCATGTAGTGGCTTTGAGGTAATCACCAACACCTTGTACCTTGCCCGCGGAAACTAATTGGCAGCCAGTGAAGGGATTTCAAAACCCGGTGTTATGTGATCGGTACGACGATACCTGTTAATTAACCTGGCTGCCATATTTTGTACAACGTTGAAGTTTCTGAACTTGGACAGTGTAGCCCACATGTACAGCGCATTACAGACAGTCCAATCGAGAGGTGAACCAGCGCATGTACAACTGTTTTCAAGGTCTCCCTGCTCCAGGAAGGGGCGCAGCTGGCGTATCAGCCGAAGCTGATAACAAGTGCTCCTGACTGTCGCATCTACCTGAGCTGTCAGGTGAAGCGACGAGTCAAGGAGCACCCCCTAAGCTGCGGACCGAGAGTCTTTCGGGGAAGTGTGACCCCATCCAGAACTGGCTGACATAATTCCATACCATGGCCTTGGGTTTCCTATAACAAGTTTACCTCCGTCTTACCTGGATTCAGCTTGAGTCTTTTCCCCTCATCCAGTCCATTACCGCCCCAAGACAGGCCTTCAGAGGAGAGATGCCCTCCATAGACCACTGCATCAGTCTGAGACATAGAGAAATCATCAGCGTACTGATAACATCCTGCCCCATGTCTCCGGATGATTTTTCCCAGTGGCTTCATGTAAATGTTAAACCGCATAGGAGACAATATTGCGCCCTGGGGTACACCAAATTTTATCTCTCTTTTAGAAGAGCACACTGTCTCCTAGCGCCACCATCTGGAATCTGCCCGAGAGGTAGACCGGAACCACTGTAGAACAGTGCCTCCGATACCTAACTCTCTCAGGCATTCCAGAAGGTACCATGGTCGATGGTATCGAAGGCGCTGAGGGCGAGGTCTAAGACACCAGCAGGGTCCACACTTCCCCTGTCGATGCCTAGAGGAGATCATCAACTAAGGTGACCAAGGCCGTCTCGACTCCGTTATCCTGCCCTGAATCCGGGTTGAAATGGTGTCCAGATTCAGCTTCATCCAAGACTGCCTGTAGTTGATTGGTGACCGCCCTCTCGATCACCTTGCTCAAGAATGGCAACAACGAGACTGGCCTATATGTTATTTCTATCCAGAGGGTCCCGGGAGGGTGGTCTGACCACTGCCTCCTTAAGACAAGAAGGCAGGGGTACCCTCCCTGAAGGATGCATTGTTATATTTTTTCAGCATCAGCTTGACTATATCACCCCCCTGGACAGCCAGCCAGGATGGGCAAGGGTCGAGAAGGCAAGTCCTTTTTTCAGACTACTAAGGAGCTTGTCACGTCCTCAGTACTTACCGACTCAAATTGATCCCGTCTAACAGTAATGGCGGAGGGCGCGTGGATGCCTCTCTCATTACTTCTGACTTAAAGTTGGCATCCAAATCACGCTCTTATTCGAGAGATTTTTCTGTGAAATAATCATTAAAAGCATTACAGTAAGCTATGGTTGACTCTCATAGAGGGTTCTGGGTGGGAGGCCCGTTGTGTTAAACTCCTTACCACCCTGAACAGCTCAGCTGGACGAGATTTCACAGACGCGATAGATGCAGAGTAGAAAGATTTTTGGCTGCATCTATCGCCACTTGATAGGACCTAAGAAAAGTCCTATGATTGAAGTGACAGAGACTGCTTGCTGGGAGAACAACTCAAATTTCTAGCACTGTTCCTTTATTGCATCCTTTGCTGCCTTTGAGCATTCCTAAATGATGTTTCCAATGTGTTCATCAAGATTATGATTATTATCCCTTCTGCTGTATTAGAGGGTCTCTCCAAGAGACTCCTTACAAGGAACATGTTTGCCCTTGTGCTGTAGCATCACTAAGGGGCGTGGGGGGTTCAGTCTGCACCAGGTAACACCCCAGTAGAGGGATGACACTGGTTGGCCCTCCTCCGGTTTCCGATGAGGAGGGGCCGAACATGCCCCTCGCGGCTTCACCACAAGCAGTGTAAGCCTTGTCATGAGAAGGCATCCTCCATCACAGTGAAGGAGAGCGCCAAGGTGTACCCTTATAGAGAGGGTACGTAGAATCCCTAATTTTTGTCCTGTTTTTCGTGCCTTTTACATGGACAGCGATTCGAGATTGATTTCACCTTTACTGATACAGAGCCAATGTTATCTCCATTAAGATATCTTGGGAGCCTTTTCATATCAATTTGAGGCCACCTACTTACCTCAGCCGTTTCAATTTCCCACTCTATTTTCCAATCTTCACACTCTCGGGATTCAGATAATGAGGTGCCCACACTAGCCACCACCTCTCACCAACCACCTCTGGTCTGAAGGCGGTTTGACTTTCTTTGGAGGCATAATTCCAGTATTCCTTACCAATACTCAAGAGTTTTATCTCAGGAAATACTCTTAAATACTGTGAAGTCCGAAGGCTTTCATGGCCCGCATCCTTAGTTTTTTGTAGGTTTTTGGGCTATGGACCATGTTCTAGAAGAGTTTATTCCTGATGTTTCGACAGCATCATTAACTCCACTTGCTTCTCTCCCCGTTTGATCACCAAGGTTTCTCTTCCAGGGAAAAAAACTCCCCCTTCCAATGCAATGTTATCTAACCTCTCCTCCATCAACTAGGAATGGTGTTAGGCGGGTCAGGACGGTCCAGAGAAGAAGAAGGAGGGATGGAAGTGGTCCTGCTTCATATAGCCCCTTAAGTTTTACCTTCAACTTATCCATGGGTCATATCAAAACCATGATTTTGACCCTGAAACCTTCCCTAACTTATGCATAAGGCCGACTTTTACACGATTATATATTGGTTATTCAGATACTAACCAGTCCAGACCTTGATTAGCTTCCAAAATCAGATGAGATTAACTGTGTGTTCAGGGTGATTGGTGGTAATCCGTGATAGGAAAACCATGAGCAAAGAAAGAGGAAAGGCGATGGTACCAAAAGAGCAGCTAGAGGCTCTAATCCTCAAGGATAAGTGTTAAAGACTGAAAGGGAAAGGAATCACTATTACAGAGCGAGGCCCAGCCAAGGAAGAGCTGTAAGCAGAGAAGGCAGTGGAATGCAAAGATATTCCTCAGAAGATCGATGTAAGATGATGAAATGAGTAGGATCCAGAAACTAGGAAATAAATGCTAAATAAGGCAATATTTTATGCTGCACAGTAATAACCATGAACTAACCTACCAGAATGTCAACTATTAACATTTCATTGTATCACAAATGTAGTCTATGCTGATATAAAGAAAATAAGATTTCATCTGAACGAATGTGGCGTTGTGTGCAGCAAAGTTAAGAAGAGATCAGATCATGGAACTGGAAGATGCGTATGTTACAGTATTTACAAACGCAGTATGTACAGCAGCACAGTACATCTTTCCACAGTGCCTTATATGCCAGGGTGCAGTGCCATGCTTTCCCCACAATCCAAATCTCTACTTGGTAGCTTTCATGTTGAATAGAGGTTTAGAAACTGAATTCCAGCGAGCCAAGAGTCTTGGGATCCTTAAAATCCATTTCTCAACCAGGAAAATGCTGATCAGTAGACCCTGCCGCTTACTGTAGTTCATAAAGTTATTGCTGTGTTTTCAGACCCTTGTAATCAAGCACAGAAGGAAAACAGAAATTCCTTCTGTTTTGAATAAAGCATGCATGAAGGTATGGCAGCAGAACACTTCAAGTCTGACAAGCAGCAAGAAAATGTGGTGTGAATTTACTACCCACACCAGTTTTATAGAGCATGCAATACTGGAATGTATTACTAAATGTTAGATTTCCTATCTTGTGAAATCTCAAATAATCTGGACAATAATTTCCAATTCACTAAAAGTATGGGTTGTCTGTACTGCTTGAAGGTATGGCGCCATTTATTTACATCAGTTCATTTTTGAGGCTATGAACGTTTGCTGTCATTCATTTTCTCTCTATCAGATTGTATGTACTTCTTTTATCTATTAATTAGCTCATAATGTATATCTATTGACAAGCATAATTTAATATAAACAAAATTTTAAAATTTAACTCAAACATATCACATCATATTATCAAAGCCAATTACAGTTGCCAGCCACAGAGATCATTTAATGTACGACAAACCTAAGAACTACTTCAAAAGTTGCAGCCACAACACCCAATGCAAAGATTTAGAGTACTAGGATCTGTGAGCTATTAGTATATAATAATATATAATAATAATATAATATATAATAATAATAATAAAATAATTTATTGATTACCGCCCTGGGGGCGAACTCCCAGCCGGCGGTTACAACATTAAAATAACTTACCGCATAAAAACAATATATTTCCCTCCCCCCTTAAAAGTTATAAAAAACATATCTAATTTAAACCCACAATAACTAGTTAAAATAACAGTGAATAACAAAATATAATACCAACCAACAACCACTGCAACTTCGTTCTAAAGAAAAGAAAAGGGGGCTTTGGAGACATTACTGAGGAGGGGGAGCTCCTGAGTCCTGAGGCCGGGATTTCAGTCTGGGAAGGCCTGCCTGAAGAGATCCGTCTTTACAGCCTTTTTGAAGCTGTCCAAAGATTTTAATTGAAGGATCTCATCCGGCAGGCCGTTCCAGAGCTGGGGGCGACAACAGAGAAGCCCTCCGGGAGGTCGCCACAGCCTTTTATAAGATTGTAAAAATATTCAATTATGTTAAATAAAGTGAATGACCATTGAAAGCTCAGGGAAACAAGAAAGCTTTTTTTCCTAATGCTGAAGAAAAATATTAGTGCAGGTGCTGGAAAAGGTGCTTAGAAGAGTCCCACATGTGGGGTGGATGTGGGTGGGGATGGGACCAGCGAAAAGGCATCTCTTCCAATAGCCACTCTACTGAAGAGGTACTTGAAATGGGCTTTCCCCAGCTTACGGTGAATAGATACACGTGGGAAAAAGTGCATCTTCAGATTGTTACTCAACTTGCAGTTACCGAGATGGCACCCACAATTATATATATAGAGGGATTTAATAGTGCAAATGAATGGCCGGCGAGAGGACTCCAGTGGTAACTCACAGGTGGGATCTCAGCTTTGTCTAATGGTTTTGAAAAACTAGAATCCAGAGTGCTAAGTACAACTCAATTTTAATGCTAATCAAAGAGGAAGGAAACCATAACTTCATGCTTAGCATCCCACACACACACACACCACACACACACGAACTAACAAAATTAAGGGTAGTAGCTTGTCACAAGGTTGAGGGGAGGCAATACCTTATCGGTCCAGAAGTAGGCTCCAGTCAGGGGATGTGGACCTGACAGTGACTCAACAAGGCTACCTGAAATATGGGGGGGGGGGGGGGGGTGACCAGTCTATGTTGAGAGATTAATACAAAATCGCCAGCATTTCTGCTTGATTTCAGACTGACCAATGTATGAGTGCCAAGGGGCTTTTTATAGACTCTTGGGGCACTTGGGCAGCTTTTCCAAGAATGGGATTCCCACCTGGTGATGGTTTTACTTCAGATTTACAAAAGGAATATTTTTGGCTGTGGCAGTGACATTGTTTAATCAAGCCGTAATATGATCAGGGAGTTTGGGATAGGAATCAGGTATGGGAAATACAACAGAAGACTGTCTTAATTTTTTAGGCTGACAAAATCCTTTTCTGTGAACTTCAAGAGAAAATGCACACACAGCAGGTGGGGGACAGCGCAATATTGACAGTCATAAAATTACAGGAACCCTTTCCACATGTCCTTAGGTCTGTGACAGTTCACTTAAGGGTCATCTGACCTTTCCAGGTTCATGATTATGGTCTCTCTGTAACTGTTATTGTAATAAAATAGACAAAAATATCTGCTACCCCAATATTAATGCAGAGTATGCCGCGGATGCCAACAGATACCAAATGCTATGCTGTTTCACGCTTTAAAGCTTTGAATCCTGGAACCAAATGATATACCAGTGTGAAAGTAGGAAATGAGTGGTACAACCTATTCATGTATTAGAAATGAGTTCAAAGTTCAGTAGCGAGTATGTATGCACTCAGTAAACTATGGGAGGGAGAGAAGAAAGGAGGGGCCAGAGTCTTACCCTTCCCAGTAGGCGCAGACACAAAACAAGCTGCTGCAGCCTCTTCTAGCTTGTGAATTCCTTCTCATTGATCACCTTGCCATTTGACCACAGTGTGCCACCACAGCATCAATTAAAAAATTTTTGACAGCTTAATGAGTACAAAAATGAGTGTTTAAACGACAATCTGAAGCAAATGATAAGCACTTTTGATTTATACAGAAGAAAGTATAAAAATTGTTTGGGTGATGTATTATTTGTTTTCTCCCTGTGTACGTCTAGGGTTGCCATAAGTCAGGACCTCCAAACCGGGACAATGTAGGACACATGTTGGACAAGATTTTCAATGTAGGGCACTTTTTTTACATGGAGGACACGCGAAAAAATTGATGATTTTTTTAAAATGTTACTATTAATGCATGTTTCTTAGGCATGATCAAAATGGAGGTCATTTGGGCATTATTCCTAGATAGATGGCCGAAATGGACTCCCTTTCTGGCCAAACACCCCCCCCCTCATTCCAAACCGGATATTTGGGCATTTGAACATGGCTTTAATTAACATTGCCCCTTGCATATTTCATAGGCTTATTGCATAACCAAACTCTTTCGGTTTCACACTGAACATGGGTTCACATGGCTATGCATTTGCCTATGTCCAGGTGGTTTTAACAGGAAGTGGGATTTGCCCTCGGTTTTCAGGTTGTTCTTTACACCAACCTATCTTCTCAGAAGTGTTGTACTTGGTCAAGGGGTTACTTTGGTTTTTCTTCACTGTGCATGAGTTTGTAAAAGGTCAGAGCAAACTTACATTCGCCGCTGCCTCAGAAGGCTGGCTGCTTACAATATCATCATCATCAACATCATCAACAACTTATTATTGTTAAAGCAGACCTTTTAGCAGTAAAAGCTCCGAAAATACACAGAAATGCACTTTGGAAAGTCACACTGTCTCACCTTCAGAAAAAGTGAGTGCATGCCTCAGAAACTGACTGATATCATCATCATCATCATCATCATCATCATCATCATCATCATCATCATCATCATCACCACTATCATTGTTAAAACAAAGCAGACCTGTACAAATGGAATGGAAATCTTCCTCCTCCTCCTCTTCTTCCTCCTCCTTCTCCTCCTGCTACTCTTCTTCTTCTTCTTCTCCTTCATCCTCCTCCTGCTACTCTTCCTCCCTCTTCCTCTTCCTCCTCCTGCTACTCTTCTTCTTCCTCTTCCCTCCTCCTCCTTCCTCCCTCCCTCCTCCTTCCTCCTACTGCTACCTCTTCCTCCTCCTCCTCCTTCCTTCCTTCCTTCCTCCCTCCTCCTCCTCCTCCCTTCCTCCCTCCTCCTCCTGCTACCTCCTCCTCCTCCGCTGGTCCCTGCACCCTCGCCGGCCCGGCCCATGTGGGGACCAGAGGAGGAGCTCCTCCTCTTGAGGCTGGCTGGCCAATGGGGGCAGACTGGAGCTCCAACAGCCCGCCCCCCCAGCAGCCATTGGCCAGCCAGCCCTAGGAGGAGAAACTCCTATTAAGCCCTGCGCGCGGCCCTGCAAGCATGCGCAGGGCAAGAGGAAGCTGCCGGCAGGCGCAAAGGCCTCGGTGGAGGTGGCAGCAGTGGCAACGGCGGCGGCCTCGGTAGCGGTGGTGCGCTGCGTACACTGCAGCACAGCACAGTGCAGCGCAAAGGCTGCGCGCAACGGCCAACACAGCTGGCGCCAGCAGCAGCAGCGGACCCAGGGCAATCCCAGCTCCAGGAAGAAACCAGGATGGGGTGCCCCCACCTGGTAGAAAAGTGGGATTGTCCCGCCGGGGGGCGGGACATGGGAACCCTAGTCACGTCTCACAATGCAATATCTGTGCAGTGATGGGTATACTGTAAACATATCATGCCATAACCACGTAGTTATAGCTTCATAAGTAAGACTGAATCAGTTTTGAACAAGACAACCTGAGACAAGTGACTAATGTGATAAGCTCTTGTTTTTCACTGAAGAAAGATATCAAAAATGGCAGGAGAGTGTGATCTGTTTCTCTTGTTGTACCACCTCTCATGATGAGGGATTTGGGCCTTGACATGTGTGCCGTAATGATGCTGCCATAATAGTGTCATTATGGTGTGTGTGTGTGTGTGTGTGTGTGTGTGTGCATGTGTGTGTGTGTATGCAAACCAATCATGAAGCACAAGATGGGGTGATAATGGCATAAATCTGTGCAAATCATGTTATTAAATGCAAATGTGGCAAGGGTGAGATGCAAGTGTGAGCGGTATAATCTGACATTGGTGTGATGTGATAAGGACCAGTGAGAACAAACCAAAAGAACATCATGCAATTATTGCAGGAAAGAAATTAGATTACCATCCTAAAGTCTTGTTCAGTCTTTTTGATCTGAAAAGTTATGTGCAAGGGAGAAGGGGAATGCTAGTCTTTTTGGAAATAAACAAAATGAGTACATTGTTGATCTTTTTAAAAATACAAACAAAACAAGTTTTTGAAAATGGAAATAATTTTTTAAGGCATAGTGCAGAGAAGGTTCTTCAGAAAATGTGAGGGTGGAATTATTATTCAGTACAACAGACACATCCTATATTAATTATATAGACTGGAAGTGATTCATAAGCTAGTGGTATTTGTGAAGAAAGCAAGTTGCTTCTCTGTCTTCCTGTGGAATCTAGTTTCTAACAGCCTGAGATTGTGTAATGTTCTTGAAACACTTATGCTAGCTGTTGTTTTGAATTTCTCAAGGTTAATCAGAGACCTACTCATTAGAGAAAGTATGGCATCATCTAAGTACTGATGGGAAACAGCACATATACCAAGATGAGAGAATATTTGGCTCTCTATGGTTTCCGACTGGTTAATTAGGCCCATCTGAGCTATTGTAGGGTTTTGTTAGAGAAACTGATTTTAACCCCTTTATTCTTGTTCTCATCTCCTTATATCGTATCTTGTTAGAGGTATCTTTGTTCCTATTACTTTGGTCCTCAGAGTCTGTTCCAGAGAGTTCCATGCTCATGGTATGCATGCATAATTAGTATGGTCACTTTCTTTTATTTTCCGCATGGTATATATGTTCCCAAACTGGTTCTTGGCATATTCCACTGATTTGTCTGAGTAAGGTGGTAGCAGTCTATACTGCAAGACTGTCATCTTCTTTCATCTACATCCTAGTCTTATGGCCATTGACACTATCTCTGGACAAGCAACTCACAACTTAAGCCTAATGCTGTCACGCAAAATGACCTTTCACACAATGCAGTCTGTCCACTAGCAAAATGGAAACTGCTGGTGGAAATAATTCCCCCTCCCTCTGTAACCCCCTCTAGATCAGAGGAGGGACAGAGAAAGAGATCATGGGCATATCCTACTGTGTGAGTGGAAATGCATTTCTTTCATGTGGTTGAAAGTACTGTAACTCTCTCTCTCTGTGTGTGTGTGTGCCTTCGTGACACCTGTCACCTAATAGTCACCTCATGAATTTCATAGGGTTTTCCTAGGCAAGGAATACTCAGAGGTGGTTTTCCACTTCCTTCCTCTGAAGTGTATCTAGAGCACTTGATATGTGTTGGTGGTCTCCTACCTAAGTACTAACCAGGGCTGATCTGTTTTGGTTCCAAGATAAGACAAGATCTGGGACCTTTAGTGTATTTAGGCAGTCTCAGACCTAGACAGCTTTTTTTGTTGAAGGAAGTGGCTTGAAATTTTGAATAAATAACTGTACAGACCTAAAAAGAAGTGTGGGGGGGGGGGAGGGTGCAACAACAATTGAAACTGAGGAGTGAAGCAGACATGACAAAAGGAGTGGCCTGAGGCTGCTTTGGCCCTGATCACTCGGGGACTGTGGCAACTGGAAGCTGCAGTCCCGATGCTGGCCATAGACCCAAATGGGCTGCCAGCAGGAATGGCTTTTTGCCAATTCTTTTCAGACCAGCTTCAGGCCATTTTGGCAGCCTCAGAGCAACGTCTGAACAGTTTTGGAGCATATCGTTTGAGCCCCCAAAGTGCCTGGAAAGTGCTATATTTGGCCCATGTGTTTCAGGCCTAAAACAACTGAAAACATGGCAAAATTACCAACAGTGTCTCCAGTGGCTTGGAGCTGTTGCTGGCTGTTATTGGTCACTAGAAGTAGTTCTGTGGACTGTTAGAAGTGGAAAAGAATGTCCCATTGTTTTGTACAAAGGATGCTGCATGCCAATAGCAGGCAGCAATGGTAGAGACAAAACCACCTAGTATATTCCCCTGTTATCTTACATGATAAATTTCCTCTTTATGTACATACTGATAATCTCAGCAATTACATTATTTTTTTTCTCCAACAATATCACCACCATGTAGTTGTAGCTTCCCAGTTTATCCTTGTATCTATTTATTCACATAACAAACAATAAACATTACAAAAATAGCCATGTTGATGACAGAACAAAATCAAAAAACCATATTGTAGTGGTACTTAGGTCAACCAAAAAGAGCAAATTTGCATCACATTTACTTCTGAAGCAGACAGTCCTCCCCACCAGTAATTTTTTAAAAAGAAACAAAGAAACATGTTGAAAAGAATAATTATAATCACAAGCTTGTCGTTGTCATTTTTCTTTGCCTGATGAAGAAGCCAGTGGGCTGTGAAAGCTAGCAAGATTCATTTTGCATCTTCTGGTTGGCTAAATAAAGGTATCATCACAAGTTATCTCTTCTCTACAACAGTGTATGATGTAGCCAGGAAGGCTTCTGCTAGAGGTGGGATTTGTGCGCACTTTCCTGTGGGCAATAGAAATGTATTTGGTTCATGGACATGGCACCTCAAGTCGAAATCAAAGCAAAGAAGCCATCAGCACAATAACATCCTTAAAGAACTTATTGACTACCAAATGTAAAAGATGGAGCCACAAAGATATCACCTTGGTACACATGATGTGGAGTTGTTTTGATAGTATTGCCTTTACGTACCAGATGTGTTTTTAAAAGACTACCATATATACTCAATTATAAGTTGGAAAATGTATGCCCAAAAATTGACCCTAAAATCCTGGGTCAATTTATATATGGGTCAATACAGTAATACAGTAATTACAGGAGCTATGGCGGCACAGTAGTTAAATACTTGTACTACAGCCACTCACTCACAAACCACAAGGTTGTGAGTTCAGTACCAGCCAGGGGATGAGGATCGACTCAGCCTTGCAATCCTTCCATAGGTTGCTAAAATGAGTACCCAGTTTATTGGGGGCAATTAGCTTATGCATTGTAAACCACTAAGGGAGTGCTTAAGTGCACTGATAAGCATTATAGAAATGTACTTGTTATTGCTATTGTTATAAAGGTCCTGAAAGAAGCTCTGCCCTGATGCCCCACTGTCCATGCTTCAGCAGTGATCTCTGAAAGAGTTGCCCAGGCAGGAGTGTGTATGTGTGATTTTTAAAAAAAATTATATCCTCCTTTTAACCCCCCGCCCAGTATATTTGCTCCAGGGAGCTGCCAAAATACTGTGGGAGGGGAGGGAAGGACATGCTGAAGGCTTGGGGGGGGTCGGCAAATATCATCTTCTCCTTTTTCTGGTGGAAATAAATCACTTCAGCTGCTAGAATAGTAACTGTAGTCATAGCTGACTTCAGCATGTCACAATTAGGCAGGCATATCATCTGCAATAGTAAATCTTTTCCACTAGAGAGCAGTTCTGCTTTAGGTACAACACTTGCAAATTGTAAACCTTCCTAACTATGGGTTTGCAGTAGCCCCTGTTGGAACACATAAAGCACTTCTTTATGCTGGAATTTCTCTGTTACTGTAGGCTATTTACATTTGAGAAGACAATCACAAAAGTAATTATTCTTAGGCAGCCTAACCTTTTCCCCTAAAATTTCAAACATAAAATTGAACTGCAAACATTCTAGGTATGTGATGCAAACTAACAGGTCGGGTCTCCCTTATCTGGAATTCCAAAATCCAAAATATTCCAAAATCCAAAATTGTATACAAGTGACTGAAATAGTGACACATTTGTTTTCTGATGGTCCAGTGTACACACACTTTGTTTCATGCACAACATTATTAAAAATACTGTGTATAAAATTACCTCCAGACTATAAGGTGTATATGTATATGAAACATAAATGAATGTCATGTTTAGACTTTAGGCCCATCTCCAAGATATCTCATTATGTATATGCAGATATTCCAAAATCCTACAGAATCCAAAACATCCTGGTCCCAAGCATTTCTAATAAGGGAAGCTCAATCTGTACTAATTTCTCTCTCGGATGCACAGAGATGATTAAGGCTGTTGTTTAATTAGGATTCTTGGAAGCTACTCAACTTGTGTCTAAAGTATTAATAGTTTGTTGAATAACAGAAAATACCACATATTTTCATATTTTCATATATTATATATATTATTGCATATATTATATTCAAAGATCATTTTGCTAGATGTCCAGCATTCTTCCAAATATTTAAGTGTGCATGGTATCATCAGTTACTATTGTTTTTGGAGACCTCATACTATTAGGTGAAAGAAGTGTTGCAACCTTCCCCCCGCCCCGCCCCCCATAAAGACTCTACTACCTATAATATCTGCAATACAAAGGAAAATACAACAGTTGAATGTTATTTTACTGTTACATCTTTGAGCTGGAAAAAAATTAATTTGATTTTTGCTTCTCACCTATTCAAGCCATAGACATTCTCTGAGCAATGTGTTGGAAACCTCAATCTAAAATGTTCCGACTTAAACAGAGAATTTTAATCTGGGGTCTATGCAAGGGTGCAGTTTCCCCCCTTTGATTTCCGTCCTGTTAGTTTCCATTGCCATAGAGAATTTTGAGATAAAGTTTATTTTTTAAAGCATTTATTGTCATTTCATTATTTTTGTAGAATATTGCTTCCAGAACAAGAAGGAACTCAGTGCCCCTAGCAGTAAAATAAATGGCATGCAAGACCTTCTGCATGCAAGCTTATTTGGCTTTTTCTGGGGAGGGATTCCATAGTTTTCCTCAGATTCTCAAAGAAGTTTGTATTCCCAAAATAGGACCAGAAAGATACCAGAGATGCAATAAAATATTTTACATCCCCTCTTTTTCATTCTTCTGAGAGCTGATCCTTATTTATGTTATTCTACTTAACCATTATCTTTGTTTTCTCTTTCTCTCTAACTTTGTTGTCTGTGTTCATTAGCAGCACTATGGTTGGTGTCACTCCAGTGTGTTAATTCATGCTGTCAACTCTAGGCTTGGTGCCACCAGACCCATGATCCCTTAGGAGTAGATCAGGCCAGTATGGAAGAGAAAGACTTCAGTCTACCGGTACTTGCCACTGCCAGCTGGTAGACCTGAGCACTCATACGGACTGTCCGTTTCTCAGATTGTTCCAGTCTACTTGCTTCGTCTCCAAGTCTCCAAGGGGTCCATGTGCCATTCGATGATGGGAGAAGCCTCCTGGAGTTGGTCGTAGCATGCTTACAGCATCCCCAGCCAGTCTTCTTGCCACCTCTGGGCAGGTGGACCAGGGCCTTTCCAGGGCTTTCAATCTCCAGGAGTCCTCTAGAGAGGTGCAGTGGTATACTCACCATCACAAGACAGACACTCTCCTCTCAAGTGTCTCCTGGTGTGGCTTGCACCCCCATAGAAACATCCATGTGTGTTACAACCATCACTACATACGTTTCTCTTGACTGGCAATCTCTGCTTTGCCTTTTGCCTGTGGGTGTCCAGTGCTTGGCCTTTTCTTGTTTGCCTGTCCCAGTTCCTAATCATATTTTCCTTTCTGTCGCCTCACACACATCATCCTGATACAGGATATGCTCTGCCTCGTCCCAGTTAGTTCTCAGAGGATTTCAGTCTTGGCAGTTCTCCAGTTGGTCTTCTGTGCCTCTAAAATCTGGTCTTGGCAGAATCTTGTAAACAGTGTCATCCTCAGTCTGACCCATGACAGCTGTCACCAACACAGGGTTTGGCTCAAGAGGACCATACTAGACATGGTGGTGCAAGGATTGTTTGCTTAAAAATGAAGCTGTCTTGATCAGATAGTGAGTTGGAGTGCTCTATGCACCCATCCCTTGTGCTTTTCTCCTCAGCTGTGCTCTACTGGTATAAAAACACAGAAGGATTGGAGTGGTGGTCAAGTAAATTCAGGGCCTGAGTGGGACATTTGACTCATCTTTCTTTCTGTGCGTTGCAGCATACTCCTAGCCAGGCAAGTGATTTTGCTGCATGAAACATGCACCTGTGCCCATCCCTGGAAATTAAAACACAATCACTAAAATCAGTTAATAAAAAATATGTCTTTTCACTACACAGACTATCTGCTGTTTCACTCAGGCTAATGGTAGGGCCAGTTGTGAGTAAACAACATGTAAATGGTAAACAGCAGGCTCCCTCAAACATGATCCTCTTCCATTTTTTAAAAATAGATCCCCTCCATACTTACTGCAATTGGAAGAGTTCTAAACATAAACCAATGTATAGATTTGTCTTCTTTCTTCCTTCCTTTGCCTCAAAAGGCTACTTTATATAGGGCAGGTATGGGCAGCAATGGCCCTACAGATGTTTTTGGTTTGCAACTCCCATAATCTTAATTACTGGATATACTGGTTATGGCTGATAGAAACTGTAAGCCAAAAACACTTGGAAGGACCTAGTTGCCCACTGCTGTTGTACAGCAAGAGAGAATTCGAACTGCACATGTTGCCAACATGTGGTGTCCCTGTAGTACATCTTCTCCAAACTATAGAGTTTCTGTATGTAAAATGACTTCAGTCATAAGTTAGAAATGGGAATTGTGGTGTTCCAGACATTGATAGACTACAACTACCATCAGCCCTAGCCAGCGTAGTCAGTGATGAAGGATGCTGGGAACTGTAGTTCAACAATACCTGATGGATAACATGATTCCCACTCCTGCCTTAAGTCAACATAATACTGTGGTGTGAATCCAACATATTTGGGTCTCAGTAGAGTGCCTCCATGGGACAGGTGCTCTTTTCTCCTTCAAGACTCACCCAGAGGTAATTGCAACCCCCCCCTGCAAACAGGTAATTGGAAGACTGTAATGCGCCAGTCTTGCAATCTAGCTGAGCAATAAAAAAATTACTGACAATAGTAAGAAATTGAAAGGGGTCACTATAATGAAATCCTAGAGGGAATGGCAAAGAGGTAATATTAAGACTTAAAAGGAGAGCACCTGTTTCTTTTATAGCCACCCCAAGAAATATGTGGGACCCAGTCTAGCTCTGCATGGGCACTAGGGACAACTGCAGCTGTCAGACTGCTCAATGCCAACCAGATGTCAAGGGTATTCCTGAAGGCAATGGCTTTTGTGCTAAGCACTGGCCTCTAACAGATATTTGTGATGAGCTAAATGCAGATATAATTTGCACCATGTACAGCACCTTCACAATCTAGTATTACAGTTCTTGCTTTCTTTGGAAAGAAAACAAGAACTAGAATTATTTGGGATGACCAAGACATCTTTCTACACAAGGGAGATGCAGCTCTTGTGGCTGTTAGTTTGTGTAATGTTCACTTACATTTCACATAGTTCAGTGTCCTATTAATGTTTTAGGCAGAGCTGAGCCAAGCATTTCTACCATGTCCAAGGCAATAGTCCAAAGCAAGACAACAAAAAGAAGGGCACAGAGTAGAAACAAACCAGTCTCATCAAACAGCTTTAACTATTCAGCAGGGCAAGGAAACAAATCCAGCCTTATTTCTTACCCCAATGAGAGAAAGGGAGATATAAGTAGGAAGCATAATCTCCAACTGTGCCAATATGGCAGAGAGATTCTTGATTAATCATCTGTCATACCACTTTTTCAGCTACTTTTAAAATGTCCCAATTTCTCTCTCCTACTCCTACTTTTTCCTTTCATCTTCAGTTTACTTCAATTGCTGCAAACTGAGATCAAAGTGAAGGAGTAGTTTGCACTGAATTAATTCAACAGAGGAAGAAGACTGGAGAGGCAGAATACTGCTCTTCCCAATAGGTTCAAACAAAACTAAACTGCTGCAGCTTCTCCTAGCTTTCCTGTAGTTCCTTATTTATAACCTTTGTCACCTTGATTGTACTGTGATGTTACTTGGCCACATCTATCGCACTTTTTATCTGTGAAATACTTAAGGATAAGAAGAAGACCTTTGTCTGCAACAGGGATGGGAATTGTGCGGCCCTCCACATGTTGTTGGCAGCAGTGAAGAATGCTAGAAATTGCTAGCAGTTGAAATCTGGAAGACCACACAATTTCCAACTCTGTTGCAGGCTAAGCTCCTATGATGACATAGTCACAAAATGTACATCTAGGCATGCCTGGGTAGTTATGGGACTTGTAGTCCAAAAAATTATAAAATTCCAAGTCCTGATTAAATACATAAGTTAAATGCATTCCAGCATTTCTTCTTCTTTTTCATTCTTATATTTGTTTGCATACAGTCACCTGAGTATGACTGCAGGCAAACAGA
This sequence comes from Sceloporus undulatus, assembly GCF_019175285.1. Lineage (NCBI taxonomy): Eukaryota > Metazoa > Chordata > Lepidosauria > Squamata > Phrynosomatidae > Sceloporus > Sceloporus undulatus. The sequence goes on from NC_056523.1 coordinate 258,048,123, forward strand.
ACAGGTCATACCTACAAAACTTGCTGTATTGTTGTGTGTTGACTGCAAGTTGTTTCTGACTTATGATAACCCTAAGGTGAACCTATCATGGGGGTTTCTTGGTAAGATTTTTTCAGAGGATTTGTTTGCAAGGTATCTATGCCCAGTACACCTTCCCTAGTAGCTGTCAGGGCTCACATTCCCATGGCCAAAATTCAGAGACACAGCCATGTTAGTCTAGAATATCGGTATGCAAAGAGATCTTTGAGACTAACTAAGAAAGAAAATGAAGCATGCACTTTCATAGACTTACATCTGAGCAAGTACACCAAATTTACGAAAGCTAATGCCACAACTTCTTTTGTTAAGGTAGGAGATCATCACATTGCATTTAAAGTGACTTATCTCTGACAGGATACAGTCACATTTAATTTTAAAACTAGGTGTTATCTGTGGCTGGGCAAGTGCAACCTGTATCCAACCCGGATCACAGCCGTGCTTATCCTGCAGCTTTTCAAAAATGGCAAGCTCCCGTTTTTGAAAAGCCATTGGATAAGCACAGCTCAGATCTGGGCTGCATATAGGTTGCACTCACCCGGCCGTGGCTGTGTGCAATAATACCTGGTTTTAAAATTAAATGCAACTGCATCCTGCTGGGGATAAGTCACTTTAAATACAATGCAATGATCTCCTTAAACTCAAAGATGTTACAAGATCTTTTTGCATTTCCATGGCTAGAACAACTTCTCTTGCTTGTAGTGAGGGTATGATTGTTGTTTCTGTTATATGCCTTCAGGTCATTTCCAACTTATGGGTGATAAACAAACTGCCCCGAAAGGGCGGGCTGCATGGCAACCCTCCATCCCTAAAAGAGCCCGGAAAAACCGGGTTCTTCTCCAGATGCCGCATGGATGTCACACGTGTGCCACTGGTGCACTTGTGATGTAAGCAATGCGCAGCAATGTCTATATACTGTGTGTTGCTTATGTCGTGATGGCGGCCCCTGAATGAACGGGAGGCCACCATTACAATGACATCATGACATACTAGGGTTAGGGACTGTGTGGTTGGTGCATGGTCCCTGACCCTAGAATCGCCGCCTGGATGCTGCTTCCTGGCGGTATGTACTGGGCCATGGAGATCCTAAGGTGAACCTATTGTGGGGGTTTCTTGGTAAGATTTGTTCAGAGGACAGTAGCCTTTGCCTTCTTCTGAGGCTGAGAGAATGTGATGTGCCAAAGGTCACCCAGTGGGTTTCCATCGCCAACTGGAGAGTCAAACTCTGGCCTTTAGAGTCATAGTCCAATGCTCATATCACTACACCATGTTAGGTTTTAAAGAATTAGCAGGAGGATATCATACCCTTGAGAGCCAGTGTGGTATAGTGGTATGAATATTGCACTAGTACTCTGGAGACCAGGATTCAAATCCTTGCTCAGCAATAGAAACCCACTGGGTGATCTTGGGCAACTCATGTACTCAACCCCAGAGGATGGCAATAGCAACCCCCCAAACAAACTTTGCCAAGAAAACTCCACAATAGATTCACTTTAGGGTCTCCATCAATTGGAAATGACTTGAAGGCACACAACAAGCAAGAGAAGCTGTTCTAGTTATGGGAATGCAAAGGGATCACTTTGCATACTGGTGTTCCAGAGTAACATGGCTGTATCTCAGAATTCTGGCCATGAGAATGTGAGCCACAACAGCTGTGATATCAGGGCAAGAGTACTGTGCCTGGGCATAGATACCTTACAAAATTTCCCATAGGCAATGAGCAAATATATAATATAATACTGTAATATAATAATAAATATCCTTCCTGTCCAATTGGATCAAGTGGTTTACAACATTCAAACAGCTTAAATATATTAAAAATAGAAAATAATAATTAATATCATAAAGCCCCTAACCCAAAGACCCACCACCCGCACATTTAAATGCAATTCAAGCCAAATACCAATAACCAAAATCAAGCGATGGCAGTTGATGAAGCAGTCATGTTAATCTGGGAGGCCTGCTGGAAGAAATCTGTCTTGACCGCCTTTTTGAAGCAGTCAAGGGCGGGATACAGACGCCATTTGGGGCGGTCTGGCCCCGCCCCTTTCCCAGGAGTATCGGGGCTTCAGCGGCCGCTTCCCCGCAGCCAGAAAGGGGTGTCCCTGGGGCTTCAAGCCCCAAGGACACCCCGCGCGGCGGGGCGAGCAGAGAAAGGGGCCGCTTGGCCCCTTCTCGTTTAGTCCGCTGGCGCGCAGCCTTCAGACGGCTGCGCCCAGCGACTAAACCCGGAAGGAGCTCCGAAATGGAGCTCCTTCCTGCTCCGTGTCCAGGGCGCACTAAGCGCCTGGCGCGGCAGATAGTACGTTGGACGCGCCGCCCCGTCTAAAGGCGGCGCGGCCATGACGTACTCACGGCGGCGGCCGTGCGGAAGGGCCGCCGCCGTTTAGTGCCTGTTCGCCAGCCTAGGGTTAGGGCGGTGCGGAAGCACCGCCCTTTCATAACCCTTAGTGCATGGCAAACATGCACTAAACTGCCGGTATGTAACCGGCCAAGGTTGGTTATATATCCTTATAGACAGGGATTACTGTTTGAACTTGAACTTTTGCCTGAGGAACAATGATTCTGTCTCTGCTGTGTTTCAGTTTCTTCCTCCACTTTCTGTCTTTTGTTTCTCACTTCTCACTCCTGGTTCTGGCTTTTAGTTATGAATACTATCCTGGCACATCCATTGGCTTCTGGTAAATCCTGGATAGTTGTGCTCCACTCCATCTGACTTTTGAATCAGGTCTGATATCCAGGTGATAGAAATGAAGTACAGAATAATCAGGTAACATTGCATATGTGAACTGCTTTTGAAAGAATGTGGAATGTGACTCCACATGAATGGGGATCAGAAGCAGATGATGCAATTCAATTAGTAGTCCCAGTTAGAACAGATCTATGGAATAAGTAGAACCTTGATAAGTCAACACTTAAATTCAGTGAGTCTACTCTATTTAAAATCAGCAATTAGATTCAGACTATTGTATATAAATAAATTATTATTATTATTATTATTATTATTATATAATTTTGCAGTTTTTAACTACTATGCTGATTGCTTCAATGGATGATTAAACAGACAAATAATTGCCTAAAGGTGTCTCTTGGGAAATGTTTGTTTCAAAATCTTACAACAAATACAGAGAAAAATAACTCAAGGGTGAACAAGAGCTCTGCAAGAAAAGCAAAACGGTTCCAGATATTCCAAGAAGATATTATGTAAGCAGAATCTCTGATGAGGCATTCCATTATGTATTATTAAGCTTAGCTGCTTAAATGAGCGAATGGTGGGGAAGGCTCCAGGACAGCTACTATAAACAGGGGCCACACTTGTCTCCTGACAGTGGTCAAAAATATTTTGCCATATGAATATCTTGATAACCAGGTTCATATGAAATCATAGTAATGCACAGTAAGAAAAAAAATATCAGAAGTTATTTAATCCAACCCCATAACAATGAGGAATCTACAGCTAAAGCATGTCAGATGACCATCCAACCTCCATTTAGAAACCTTCAATGAAGGTGAGTCAACAATCTTCTGAGGTAGTCCAGGTAGTCTATCAAGCAACTCTTAGCATTACAAGGTTCTTCTTAGTGGTTATTTGAAATCTCCTTTCTTGTAATTTGAATCTGTTAGTTCAGGAGCAGAAGAAAACAAGTTTACTCCATCTTCTGTGTAACAGCCTTCCAGAAGTTTGAAGATGGGTATTGTTATTACTGTCCACCTCAGTCTTATGTTCTCTAGGCTAAATTCACCCAGCTCCCTGAGTTGTGAGAGAATTTGGTTTTCCAAGACTGGTTACCTTCTGAACACATTCCAGCATGGCAATATTCTTCTTAAGCTGTTGTTCCCAGAATTGGACAAATAGTCCAAATGAGGTTTGACCAAAACAGAATAGAAGCTATGCTATTCTTCCCTTGATATGATAATGTAATGCAGTCAAAGTTAGCTTTTCTCTTTTTTTGTAATTCCATCATCCTGTTGACTCATGTTTAGCTTCTGATCTACTGAGAAATCTGGATCCTTTTCATACATCCTTTTGTCATGCCAAGTGTTATCCATCCTATATCTGTGAGTGTTGGAATCAAGGAGGCAGCAATACTTGTATAAAGAAATTAGTGAGAGGGGGAATCTGCCTTTTCTCTGCCTCAGCTCACAGCCTGTCCAAATTGATAACAAAGAAAGAAAGAAAGAAAGAAAAGAAAAGCACCAGGGAGGTGGAACACCATGTAACATGTAGTTTGAGCCTAAGACACTGCCAAAGAATATATTCAGCACTTCTTTCCTGGGCTTCATTTCTTCACAAAAATATAACAGCAGCAATGAATCCCACTTGTCACTACCTTTATGTGATTTTGAAGCCATTTCTGCCAAATCTGCAGGAGACTGACCAATTCTTTCTGGTATTCTCTGGCTTTTTCCTACATGAAGGACTTACAGAAGTGTATATCTGTGCTAGTAACATGGTAACAGAGTGAATGAACTTCCTTCTTTGTTAGGTAAGGTGGGCACTGGCCAAATAAATGTGTTTGGTTTGGAAGTGTTCTGGTCTGCACTGCTGCTCAAAGGGAGACCAGGCTGAGTCTGATTATCGTCTCATTACAGTTATTAGTGAGGTCACATCCTGATTATTTTCAATTAAAACTTAATCAAATGGTTGGAAGAACATGCATGCTCTGTATTGTAGAGATCATCACATCGAGTTTCACAAAATGCTTCTTGTTTTTCCTTCAGGAAACTTAATTTAAAAAAAACACAACCCCAAAGCAAAACCTCAATTATTGCAATATTTTACTTCACTTGCAATCCAGTTGTTATTTCAGTGTGCCAGAGGATATAAAGAACAAAAAACGCTTGCATTCAGTCTGTACTGATGAGTCACAGGTTCCTCCCGCACAGCATGACATTAGGATTATTAACCAAACTGCATATGTTTCCAGCCACTAAAAAGACATTTCCTGGCATCCATATTGATTTATCACTGGTGATACTTTGAGCAATTTTGGCTAAGCCACTCACAAACAATGAGATCAAACACAGAAGCAGACAGTTCTTGTCCTCTGTACAAATGTTTGGTCTGCACAGTAGTCATTGTGTACGTTTAACAGCTGTTTTCTGAATTCTCCCCCACATTCCTGTACCTTTATCACTATGTGGAAGAGTGACAGAATTGCAGTGGCATTATCCTTTGATTCTCATATATTTCCAGAAATACACACTCTCTCTCTCTCTCTCTCTCTCTCTGTGTGTGTGTGTGTGTGTGTGTAGCACTGCATTCCACATTTACTTCCAGGGTTCCTATAAACAGAGCTGGTTTGTAGTTTCATGAGGCATTTAGCATTCTCTGCAAGGGAGCTTTACTCCATCACCAAACTCCACACCCTCAGATTCCACAAAATGCAACCATGACAGTTAAAGTGGAATCATTGTGCTATAACTGGGATCTCTAAAAAGGAAGAATTGCAATGGTACTTGGATCTCTGTTGTTTGCCGGTTAATTTCCATGCAAATCTCAGGGTGCTGTTTTTGACTTTTACAGGGCAAGAGAATAATAGAATCATAGAGCTGGAAGACCCCACAGTACATAAGAAGTAAGCCCTACTGAAATTTTGGGCAACTATAGCACTGCAGCTTTACAATGCAATTGCATATATATCTACTCAGGAATAAGTTACATTCACCTCAACAGAGCTTTCACCCAAGTAAGTGAGTAAAGGATTGCAACTCTGAGGACCTAAAACAGTGATAAAGACCATGCAGCATTCCTCACCTCTTCTAATGATTCAGGTTATCTCATGACATGTCCAAAGTACAGTATGTTAGCTTCATTTTAATGATGTTGATTTTTAGGAAGAATACAAGATAGATTTTTTATTAGGCACATTTATTTGTTTTTTGGCAGTCCATGGTATCCATAGAACTCTCCTCTAGCCACTATATTTCAAATGAATTGATTCTCTTCCTGTCACCTTTCTTCATCATCTACTTTTCACAACCAAACACATAAATCAATACAATCCTGATTTTGGTATTCAGTGATCTCTTTTATATTTAAAGGTTTACACCTGATTTAGGCAACTGATTCAGGCTGGCAAATTTGGCAACTAGTTTATTTTTCAGTGTCCAAATACTTGACTTGTATACAGTCTTCACTAGCATTTCCACTTTGGGAAGAAGAGCAGGAGGCACCATTTCTTGCTCCAGAGGCTGATGATGGGCCAGCTTGCCAATCTAACTCAGTGAAACGTTTAGAACAGCAGTAAAGACTGTCCTCCTCTGACATGTTTTTGAGATCAATCAACCAGTTAATTATGTTCCATGTGGCACTTAATTTAGATCTGAAAATTCACTTTAGAGTCATATGTTCCCAACTGCTTTTTCAGTTAAAGCTGACTTTTTAATGACTATAAGCATGTCTTATTGTTTTGTTACCTCTGCTATATTGAGAACTTTTAGAAGACACAAAAGTAGGGTATAGGTTTAAACAGAGCTTGAGAGTAATGGCATTTTAAAAATGCTTACACATTACTTTTTTAAAAAAGTATTTGAAGGTAAGGTTGAAACATAATACACTATATGTTGATTTTACTGTTTATTGTTTCAGAATGTAATTTTAGGGGGTCATTTGGGGAATAGTTTGGGCATATTTTGGACTCTAAGCAGCTATTTACTATAATGGTAACAATTTTAAAAGTAACTATTTATTTTCTAGATCCTTAAAAACTGACTGGTAGGTTAGTAACAAGCAAGGGTTACTTTAAAAGAAGTACCGACATTAGGATTTTCAATATTTTTTCAAGCTGTGAGGATTTCTTTGAAATTATAGACAATGTAGCAAGGCAGGAACAACTCAGCAGTGTCTGCAGGTCTCAAACAATCCAATGAAGCACAAAAGATTCAGCAATGCCTGCAGGTCTGGCAAGATCCCAGAATGTGAAGACACCAGTGATTAGGCTGGATTTTTTACACAGCAAAGAAGAAGAACATGTGGCCCTCCAGATGTTACTGCACTGTAGCTCCTATCATCTAAGGAACCAGGAATTGTGTGCAACTTCTATGTATTCAAGTTATATCCCGGCTTTCTCCTAGTACAGGGGTCAACCAACCCACTTTGTGGAAATTCCACTACCATTGTTGTGGAAATTCATAGCATTATGAACAATATAAGATTCAAAGTTTTTTGTGGTTTTTTTGGGCTATGAATTCTACAGGGGCCTCAGATATTTTTATCTGTCTGTCTGTCTGTCTGTCCCACCATTCTCCTGACATGGGACCTGAAGTGACCCTTTGTTGTACACCCACCCACCCACACACACACACCCACACACACACACTGCTTAGGGGAGCAGCCAGACACAACATCACTACAGGTATTTCTTTAGATAGATGGCAACCAAAATGAGAATGATCCTATGCCCCGAAATGCTTGCATTCTTAAGTTCGAGGTTAAAGAAAGGTGCTAAACAACCTGAAGGATGGATAGCAAAAGCAGAATGCTTAAGTATCATCTTCATATACTGAGAAAAACTGCAAATAAAAGCCCCAAATCTATCACCCAATTAATAAGAACAAATAAATTTATAAGGAGACAGAGGATTCCACTTGCTAGAAAATGGGGTGCAGCTGTGTAGTTTTTCTGTATTTTGTTCCTTAGCATTTGTGGAAAATCTCCTTTTGGTTGTCAGCTATCTAGAGAACTAGCTGTAGTGATGTTGGCAACAAGTGGAGACCGCAAGTGAAAAAACATCTACTGTTGTTGCTGAAAATCCCCAACTGGAAACCCCACAGCAAATGGGTTAGTTATTTAAATATGGGTTAGTGGAAAGAAGCCATGAATTGGGTGCAGGCATCATGAAAACAGTTTGGTCCTGTTTCAGGGATTTGGTCCTGCATCCTGTAAGCAGGACACAGCAAACCCAAGGGCACTCTGGGAGCTCCATCACTAATGCAGACAAAGCCTTTCGTTAGAATCTTCCTCCTTTCAATTCCTCCCCTCCATTCTTTCCTGCTCCATATCACCAATGAATGGTATTTAATTTTCTCTTAACTTTTATCAGTTCCCATTCTGCAATTATTAATGGTTTCTTTTGTAATTTTTCTTTATGTTGTAACCTGTAAATAGCACCATTTTACAATTATAAAAGGAAGGAAGGAAGGAAGGAAGGAAGGAAGGAAGGAAGGAAGCTAATAACTGGTACCTCTCACACTCTGCGAAAGAGGAACAGCCAAGGGGAAATTCATTGGCCAGTGCAAGTAGAAGCAGAGGTTGCAAGAAGAGAACTTTTAACTAAACTGTGGAAATCCTGAAAAACCTCAACAGTATTATGCCAACCTACATTTGTCATGTAGCCACATTATTGAGTGGGTTTGGGAAGGCAAGACTAACATCCAATAGATTGGATAAATCCATTGAAAATATGACAATTCCAGACTGAATGATAGAGTTGGAGCCAAAGAAGGCCCCTTTTTACCCGAGCAAAAGCTCCACCACGTGGCCCCACTGAACACAGTAGGTCTTACTTCTGAGAAAACATGCAAATTTGGGGACATCTGAAGTTTAAAAAAGGAAAAATAATTGCTTTTTAAAAGAATATTCCAAAGAGCCATTATTGTTTTGTTGTTCTAGGAGCAAATTGCAATTTTCAGCTATTTCAGCAGAAAATGCAATGGTGATGACTATACCTTACTGTCTTCTTTCCAGCTCTCCACACCCAAGAATCAACTTAACATGGTTCATCTTGTACCATCTATACTCAGTTCACCAGTCTGTTTTGCAAGAATCTCAGTTTGGCTGCAGCTCTAATGAGGCAGAAAAGAGGTTAAGCCTGTGAAATAATGTTTTTACAAGCTTTCTAACCAGCTGAGAAAATAAATTACCAGACTTTTTACAGCTTAGCAAAAATTTAACTTTTACTAATGGATTGACCCTCTTGATACTCTTTGACTCTTTGACAGGGCTTAGAAATGTGGGACTTTTTGCTGATCAAGCAAATGTCAGTACATCCAAGAAGGAAGCATTCAACCTGAATATCAGATTAATTTCACTGCTCTTCTTTTCCTTGTACTGTACTTCAACTCTACAATCTTGTCAAAAACACGTTGTGACCATTATAATCATGTCACCAACTGATAGGATATAATTGTGTCACCAATGGATATTAGTCATACAATTGCTATCATGTGACTATGATATATAGGTTACTATTATCAGGGCTGCATTTCAAACAGGAATATGAAAAATTAAGACCACCCAATAAGTCCAAGGCTGAGCTGAGATTCAAATGGTAAACTCTTCATTCCAAATTACTCTTGATTTGGTTGTTGTTTAGCACATACTGCCAAGTCACTGAATACTTTCTAACCAGGGGTGAGGAGTGTCTGGCCTTCCCATACCCTCCAGCATTTTACAGATGAAAACCAGGAAGCATGTGGCCAAGCAATGTCAAAGGATGGTCAAGAGGGCAAAAGTTATTAATGAGGAAGAGCAGGCAAACTTGGTAAGACTCAGCAGCTTGCTTTTGCCTGACTCTACAGGGAGGGTGCAAGTTTCCACCCCCCAACCCACACAACCTCCATTGATTCAATTAAGTTAAAACTACATTTGCACTATAACTCAGTTTGCAGATTTGATTTGGGGGGTGAGGTGGGAGGAAGAGGCATTGCCTGGTTTACTGTTGTGATTGAGGCTGCATCTGCACTGCAGAATTAATCCAGTTTGACACTATTTTAACTGCCATGACTCAATGCTATAAAATTCTGGGAATTGTAGGTTGATGTGGCACCAGAGCTCTCTGACAGTGAAGGCTAAATGTCTTAAAAAACTACAGATCCCAGAATTCCATTACATTGAGCCATGGCAGTTAAAGTTATGTGAAACTGGATTATTTCTGCAGTGTGGATGCAGCCAAAGTCATAGTTTGACATGTAGAAACTAGCTTTTTTACAGCTGGCCTAGAAGCTATATATTCTTACTGGTTAATGTTCATTCTTGAAGCTGCAAGAAAAAAAAAAGGCAACTCTGACCAAAGACAGAGCAGCTGGTCACCTTCATGTGTCTCAGAAGATTTCTGAATTTAAACATGAACCAATTACTTTAGAGTTATCAAAGCAAAGGCAGCATCACCTTATATTCTTTAACATCAACTGCTGTTAAAACATGACACAAAGATTTCCTCTTTCTTGTTGAACTAGCTTCCAGGAAGAAAGAGAGAAATGATCCCGAGTTTATCTTGGCTTGAAAGTAAAATACAGGAGTTGAATTCTGCCTCTAGCATACTGGAAAGTAAACATTTGTCAATGTAAAAGCAAAGTCATCCTTCCCCCCCTTGTTAAGTGTCACCACACTTTTCCTATTAAACATAAGGGATATGTTGCACCTTGACAGTGTCATTAACCAGAAATATGCTGCAGCCATAAGGGGAACATTTGTGTGGCCTGAAAGTGTTCTCTTGGATTTAGAGGGGATAATTCAGTAAAATGAGACAACCAAAGTTTCATGATGTAAAATGTCATATAGTATTCAAGTGCACATTTATAAAATTAGTCACTAGCCCATGTCCTCTAGATGAAGTACATGTTAAAGTGTATTAAACAGTATCATAACAGATAAAATAGGAAGGTGTTTTTAGATTTTTACAACTAAAGCTCTGTCTGCCTCTGAAAACCATGTTTCCCTTTATCAAAGGAGACACAATTTGCTGTGTAGGAGAACCCTGCATACCATGCCACAGTTCAGAGCAATCAAGCAGTTCAGTTTTGAAGTTAAGTGCTTCAGCTCTCCAGACACATGTTCTGTACTAGATGTGTGTGATTTCTATAGCTGCCAAATTTCATAAAAATGCACACTATTACTTAAACCAATAGAGTCTAAATGCCCAAATTATAATGTCAAGTGTGAAATCTTGATGGAAAAAAAATATTTTATGGAGGCAGGGGAGATGTAAAACTGAATATATTTGTTCAGAATTTGTTCCTGCATTATGGGATTTTTTAAAATTAAAAGTAATAAAATATTAAGCATAAATATTTGGCCCAACTGTGACCAGTCTGACTTTTCCTGTGTTTATGAGGTTCCATCTACTGCCTGTAGTAATTGGCTATGTACCAAAGAGCTCAGATCTCCATTATGTAATGTATCCAACTAATATTTTCCAAGGATACATTAGCAGGGAAATCTGCTTTCCACTTCACCATTGAATCTCTTTCAAAGGCAAGATGGGGGAGGGAGAGCTCTTCTGGTAAATTTTGATGGTCAATAGTTGCTCAGGTTTAAAGGGTGATGCTTAGAAATATTTCAGGCAGGTGTATAGGGTTGAATTTCAATCCAATGTAATCATACTTGTATGTTGAAGCTCTAGCACCCCCTAGAGGTGCATCTATTAGGGGTTTCAGCATGTAAACCTAGTGCCAAAAATATGATCCTTCTTTTCTTCTTTTAAAAAAGCAGGAGTCCAAACACTTACGTTTGTATCTATATTTGCCAGAATCCCCAGATGTTATGGTCATGGAAAAAATAGCTATATATATATTCTTAGTGCAGTACTACCAAATTATTGATGAACATTGCAGGTATTTACACATCTAAGCACCAGAGTACTTTATGGAGTTGAAGGTTGTGAAAAAGGTAATTAAGGCACGGTACAGACTGCCATAAAGTGGTGTACCATTGCCAATTCTGGGGCTAGTTCATGTGGATGGTGCCGTCGTTACAAGGGACGTGTGATGATGACATCATGCATGCACCACATCCAAACAGCGCGGCACATGTGGGACATCTCCGTGCCGCCCCAGGCCTCTTACAGCAGCCTGGCTGCAGTGCAATAAGGAGTCCAGAGAACGGAGCTCCTTTTCACTGTGCATATTGTTCTCATGGCAACCAAATGGCCACGGGCACAATGCCAAGGAGAAAGGAGGCAGGGGGGAGGAGCTTTCTTCCAAGTCTCTGGCTGTCAGGGTGTCTGGGGCATGAAGCCCCTATGACACCCCTTTTCCTCGCCAGGGAGAAGCAACATTTTGCCGCTTTTCTATAGCCCGGAAAACTCTGGATTGGGGCTGCAAGGCTTCCGGTGAGGCTGCCCTGGCCCCAATCCAGAGCAAAAAGGGGCAGGTCCAGGCCGCCCCAAAGGGGCGGCCTGTACCACGCCTTAGGCAGTGATTCTGTACACCAGAGGTGTATAACTGGTGACTCTGGAACTGCATGCAACCCCCTGCCCCACTTCCAAGCCTTAAGTTCAGTCCTCCATTGGTACATTGTCTTGTCACCCCCAACAAATCCCTCCTTACTGATTTCCTGCTGATTTCAATAAAATATAATAAAATACTCTTTGTCTGCTGGTGTAAACCAGGAAAGATTGATCTGTATCAGAGGTTTCTCCACTTCCTCTCCCAGAAATCTCTCTGTTTCTGCACCCCTCTCTTCGTGAGAACACAAGCCCATTTTAGTCAATGTGTACCTGTGTATTGCCACTGGCTGATATGGGGCAGGGTGATCCAAAGGAGCTCCAATCCACAGATGGTGAGCCTGCTGATACAGTGGGCTCACTATAATGTCACACCAAAACTATGTAGGCAAGGTGCACTACAAACAAAACTCCAGACAAAAGATGATGACCATCAGTTTGAGTATCAAATTTTGAAGGGCTAGGGGTGAATCGATACTGCACAACTATGTCAATTTTGCACCACTTTAATTGTCACGGCTTCATCCCATAGAATCCTGGGATTTGTAGTTTTGTGAGATACTTAGAATTCCCTCCAGAACTCTAGTTCAAGGGCGTTCCTTACCAGTTCACAAACCCACAATCTCATTGGCTGGAGCTATGGCAGTTAAAATAGAATCAAAGTGCTCTGATTCATCAGTATAGATGCATCCTCTATAAAAAAGCATAAAATATATAAAATATAAACACATAAAAGACAGAAACCTACTGTTTGTCCCAACTAGAGTAGACTGAATCAATCAGTAATATCAGCCTTTGTGTTGACTCCCTGTTCAACAACTATTTCATCTTCTGTTGTTGTTGTTGTTGTTGTTGTTGTTGTTGTTGTTGTGTGCCTTTGACTCCTTTTGGACTTATGGCAGCCTTGCAGAGTTTCCCTGGCAAGTTTCTTCAGAGGGAGGTTGCCTTTACCTTCACCAGTGATGCTGAGAGAGTGTGACTTGCCCAAGGTCTCCTTGCATGGCCAGTATGTCTCCTCAAATTCTCTAGCTACCAAGCCAACCCCCTCTTCTTCCCCCTCTCTTCTTCTTCTTCTTCTTCTTCCTCCTCCTCCTCCTCCTCTTCTTCTTCTTCCCCTCATCCAATCACAATGACGCCTAGCCACCCAAGCGCTCAGGCGCTTCAGCAATCCATTGACCGCCAAAACAACAACAACAACAGAAAAACAGGTTTAAAAGATGCAAATGGGAACAGGGAACAAAAATAGACCGCATCAAAATGCACTGAAGCAGCTGACATCACTGTGATGTCTAATCACCTAAGCACTTGATTGACAGCTTAAAAAGGAAAAAAAAATGGTTCAAGACAGGCAATGGGAACGGGGAACAAAAAAGTCAGTGTCAAAATACAATGGAGAAATATCAATGGGAACGAGAACATGGGTCAAGAAAAGCTGAGTCCGTTTGCTCCCTTTTATAATGGGAACGATGGATGTGATTCGAATATGACTCAGGAACTCGATCCGAGCCAGACCCGCAGCAAGATTTGTCACATTATAGCCCAATGGGAATGGGACCAAAGTGGGAAAGGGAAAGAGGAAAATGTCTAGTCCCTCTTTTGAAAGTAAACTTGAAAAACATGGAAACTTTGTAGCCAAAAAGGTGCTTTGTATTTTCTGCTCAGATTTCCCCCCAGCACATTTAGTGCTATCACATTTAACTGACCTACTGATCCAGAGCATTCACAGAAGCCTTCTTACAAGTTACACCCTTGAGGAGAACCTGTGGCTACCATGGCCCTAAAACAGGTGCTGCCAGTAGAATGAGTATCTCCAGCAGAATGGATTCAGTGCACCACTGCCATAGAAACCTTCACCTGTCTATGATACCCGTGTAGTACTAAGGATAATTTGCCTTGCCAGCAGAGTTAGATATTCTATCCCAGATCTTCTTTACTGGTGCAGTAACTCAGATCATATAACTTCATATGTAATTATTTCTGGCTGAAATTCTAGCTGAGCCATCTAGCAAGAGCACTGTTGCCTACAGATTTATTGAATTGTAAATCCAGGTGCAAAAGTAGATGCCAATTTAATGTGGCTGTAAAATTCCACTCATGAACCTTGGTTTGTTTTTCCAGAAGCATTTCCCTGTGTTATGCTTATTCTTGCATGCCCAGTTTCAAAGAAAAGCAGACCAACACAATGGGGTGCTTGAAAGCTACTTTTTATACAACTGCCAACGGCTAGGCTGAGAGACTACATATCTTTGTTACATTTTCTACTTTATAGTAATTGCTGTTTTGAGGTTATATTTTGGTGGTGCATTAATACATTTTCAGCTCTTTTTTGTAAGATCTATGCACAGATTTTATGTTTGACTGTTTTCTGTGAAACCGGGAACAAAAATCACAGCAAATCAAACATGGAGCCAATATCACATTACACTGTTATAGCACAAGTATTCCACTTTTACTGCTGTGGCTGCATCCTGTGGAATTCTGGGGTTTATTAGTGAGGTCTAATAACTCTCTGGCTGAGAATTCTAAATTGCAAATCCCAGGAATCCAAGGAGGCAGTCATAGCAGTTAAGGTGTTATTGTACTGTGATATTGTCCTATCTTCTAATGTGTGATGTACAGTACAAATTGTACATATATAAGCTGTAATGCTAATAATTTTCCTCATGGCATACTGCAATATAACAAACAGATTGTTCTGATTCCACTCCGGCACTGAAATTGTTGTGCAACCTATTCAACATCCTGATGTGTCAGAGTAAAGATTTTAACAGGGGTTTTTCTCATGTTATACCATATGGAATAAACCTTCAGTGTCATGCTGACATCCCAAAGAGACAGAACATTTCCTTAATTAGCCGGCTATGCTAATGTCAGTGCACTCCCCCCACTTTCTTAGTTAGAAGAGAAGGTTGTTCCCTTGCCACGAAAGCACCCTGGGAAATAACACATGCCAGAGCAATTTAGACAAGATCAGCCTGAACTGAACTTTATCTTGGGAGTTTCTATGAAGCTGCTGGGACAAAGGTGATAAAAGAGAGGTGATTTTTGCTCAAATCCCTCAGCTGCACCCAAGGAAGCATGTTCAACACTCATTAATATTTAGCTTCAAAAGTCCTTTGATATTTTGAATCATCATTCCCCATGCTACTAATTAGTGTGTTCCTTTCAACTGGCAAAGAATTAGAGGCATGCTTTACATATGCCAGCTTCTGATAGCATAAATTAATCTTCAGTGGCCACAATCCTTCAGGAGGAGGAGGAGGAATTAGTGGCCATACCAGAAGATCAAAACCTTTCTTTTACAGGTCAAAATGTCAAGGAGGTGGTATGGGACCAGGGAAGGTCTGTGGGGTTTTGAATCATACATATCTGAGTTCATACGAAGTGTGTATATGCAGGACAATCCCAACTTCAGACTTCTATAATAAAGTCTGTTTAAAACAACAACAACAACAACAACAACAACAGCAAAACACAGAAGTGACTTTCCAGTCAGTTTAGATTCATTTGAAGGGGCTGGAGGTTCTAGGGCCATAAAAATGGCCCTTAGGTATCCTGTTTTGTGGCCTAAGTTCAGCAGCTCAGGAGACTGATCTGAACAATATCAGTGCAGGAGAAGTGGGTAACGGGATGGTCTATGCTGCAGTGGGAATTATGTGGTCCTCCAGATGCTTTGTTTATTTATTTAAAGTATTTTTGTATTGCCTCCCAGCCCACAAGGGCGCCTGAGATGATGAACAAATAAAAACTAAGTAAAGCAATACAAAGATATTTTGAAGCTCCTAAAGGCAGTCTAAAAACGATTTGAGAATCCAGTTTTGAAACAGGTAAAACAGCAGTTGCAAGCATTGAATGTCACGTGGAACAGCACTGTTTTGGCTGCCCATGAGATGCCTAAAAGAGATAGGCCCAGCCTAACTTTCTTGAGTAGGGAGTTCCATAGTTGAGGCTCTGTTACAGAGAAAGCCATGTGATGTGTACCTGCACACCTAACTTCATGAGTTATTAGGGTCTCCTCTGAAGATCTCACATTTCTGGCAGGCTCATATTGGAGGAGCCGGTCTTTTAAAGATCTTGGCCCAAGTGGTTTACAGATTTGTAGGTCCACACCAGCACCTTGAATTGAGCTGAGAAGCAAATAGGAAGAAATCATACATTGTTGAACTATGTACTAACTAGCACAGCCAAAGATGGGAGTTGCAGTCTAGCAATATTTGGTGGGTCCACCCTGATTTATGCTAACTTTGATGCAGATAGCTAAGAAATGTCTTATTTGTTAGAATTTCAGATTTGAGTGACTTCTGCAGCTTGACTGGTTTTGCTTGTTTGATTTTTCTAAAAAGAAGAAATATTTTGCTGCCCATTTTCTCCATTTGTACAGTGTGATTTAGGAAATGTTTTGTAATGTCAACTCATCTAGGAAGTATAGTTCCTACTTTGGCTTGATAGGTGTTTGTTACAAGCTGAGCTCTAATTTGGAATATATTTTGAAAAATTAAAGACCCTGAAGCCTGAACAGTAAAGAAATAAGTGTATCTGTTAAAATATAAAGCAAGAATGCTTGTGTGTCAAACAGCATAACATTAACAGCATAGGCTTAGATTAGTTCCAGGCATAAAGACAACCTAACTAAAAACAAAGTGATAAGCCTAAGAAAGCAAACAAATGACTGGCCTACAATGAAGAAGCTGAAAACATGTGCAGGGTTGGTATGAAAGGGTTACTAATATCTGGTGGCTTTTGTAATCAGCTGCAACAAGGCTGATGCAGTCTGATGGCAGGCAGGGAGATGGTGGCTAATAACATTCGGAAGTCATTCCCCACTGAACAGCTGGTTACAAGTGACTGGTGACTGAGTGGGGGCAAGTAAGATCACATCCCTAATAGGATAAGGGAATACTTGTTTATGATGCCAAAGACTTGTAAGAAATGCCCCTCATTGGACAGATAAAGGTTAAAGATACTATAGAGCCAGCTCTTGAGAGATGAAAGGTAGGCTGATGAGAGTCAGTGTTCCATGCAAATATATCTCTTTGCAACAGCTCTCTTCTGATAATGCTGTTCCTGGCTGATAAACACCCAGACAATGCTGGTAAGGCCTCTCAATTAGACTCCAATAATGATATAATTTTTATCGGAACAGAGAAATGTCCATTATAATTACAACAGATGCCTGGTGTGTGTGAATCATAGAATCACAGAATCATGTGCCCAAACAATGTAAAGTCTGTGTTCTGAAGGGAGTGAATATTTATATATCAGCTACAATGTTTACAATAAAATAGCCTTAAAGAATAACCCAGGCCGTACTCATTCACCTATTTAAAAATCTTGAGATTCTAAGATTTAGGAGTACTAAAGGTGCTGATACTTGGACTATACTGTTGATCATAAGTTGGGAGCCTAGGCAACCAAGTGCCCATGAGAGGGATGGCCAAACAGATACAGATCATCTTATAAATGGCAAAGAACTCTCAACCTTCAGTCTAATGAGACAGATTAGCAGGGATTTTCAAATTTTGATCCTCTGAGTGGTTTGAACTTCAGCTCACAGAAGCCCCAGTCAGCTTGATTATCAGTCAGGAATTCTGGGAGCTGAAGTCCAAAACATCTGGAGGACCAAAGTTTGGGAATCACTGTTCCAGATGTTTTGGGCTTCAACTCCCAGAGTTGAAGCCCAAAGTTAGGAATTCTGGGAACTGAAGTCCAAAAGATCTGGAAGACCAAAGTTTGGGGATTAGAGGAAGAGCCCCTATTACACTTTCTGGTGGTGGTTTAGTACTTATAGACTAGGCTATAATATTTTCTCCAGGGAATTGTCATACTGTAATTGTGTCTATTTGCATCATATTAGAGCAACTGAACACATGGATGTACAAACTGTTTTTTAGTAGATGAGTCATTGGCGGGTTACAAACCGCCATAAAGTACGTAGTCAGTACATACTAGGGTTAGGAAGGGGCGGTGCTTCTGCACCCCCCAACCCTAGTACGGACTGAGTCTGTACAAAATGGCAGCGGCTGTTCCACACGGCTGCCACCATATTGACATAGCGGACGCTGTGCATCTGCACGTCGTGTGGCACTTATGATGTCGCGAGTGTGTCATTGGCGCCTCACAGCATCATAACCACGCTGCAGGAAGAAGCTCCATTTTGGAGCTTCTTTTTTGCTCTGCGCGAGAGCTGCGCGGTTTGGCTGCTGCGGCTCCCTCACAGACCAAACAGCAGCGCCGGCAGACCGCCACAAAGCAGCGGTCTGTAACGCACCAATATGACTCAGATCCAAACAGGCTACTTTGATATGAGGAGATGACATCCCCTTTGAAAATCTTGTTTGAAGAGTCGCCTATATCTAACCACATGTACTGGGAATATTGAGATACAAGTGATCAAGGATGTTAAAAGACTGCAACACAGATCCCCATCTGTTCACTGCTGCTTGGCTGGGCTCTCAGTCCATAAATAAGGACTTTCATCCCGTTGAAGAAAGAATTGAAGAGAGCCATCAGTGGGAGGAATATCTAAGGAACCCTGTACTGAAATATGTCTTAATGTACAATCATGCTTCTATAAATGGATCAACATCGCTAGATCAGTTCAAGCATTTATCTACACAAAAAGGGCAGTTAACAAAGCCTCTGACAAAAAAGCTCCTTTTTTTATCAAGTCTTTTTATGCCCCAGCCATTGAGAGGATGGTGAAGGTTTGGGAAAAGACCGACTTTCATTGCCAAGTTGCAGCAGTATACGTGCAATAATATAATGCAATAAATCTTAAACTGGGAAAGAATGGGATTCTACTTTAGCTGATCCTACACTAACTCTGTGTGTTTGCCTGAAAGAAAAAATAATCTCCAGGTGCATTTTGGAAGAAGCTTTCATTTTGGACCTAAAAGTTGCCAAACTTTTTTGCTTGTTTATGCAAGTTTAACCTTAACTGGTTCTTTCATTTCATATCTGCATATTGTCAGTTTTGGATAAAAAGTTTGTTGAACCATGTTGAGAAAGCTCTTTTTTTTCTGTGGGGCAGGAACCTATTTCTATTTTTTTCCATATTATTTCTGCCTCTGGTACCAGATTTTCTGTTAAAGAAGCAATGTCTAGGAACACATCTATTTCATTAACTGTTACATACCTGGAGATAGGAATATGTGGGTATGGTGACTGGGAGGAAAAAAACCTGTTTCCTTCATTTTTCCAAAGGCCTTTTTCTGGAAGAATTTATTATGGATTATTTTCTTTTAGAGTGGTGGATAAAATGTTCAAGCCAAAAAACATGGTGCAGTATCAAATCACTACAATTCTTGATCTTGTTTTCCTTTACTTGGATACTTTTATGGACGTGAGTGAACTGTATCTGCTTGACACTGTGGACAATGAGCGGCAATAAACTATTTTTGCCATCTTTACTAACACTGACATTTCGTTCTGTTGTAATGTGGCCTTTTTTGATAAAGGATCAGTAACCTGTTGACTTATGGTGATCCCATGAATTTCATAGGGTTTTCTTAGGCAAGGAATACTCAGAGGTGGCTTTGCCAGTTCCTTCCTCTGAAATATGTACCTTTATATTTACAGTCATCCCTCCATATTTGCGGCTTTGATATTTGCAGATTTGATTATTCACAGATTTCATTAATATGTTCTCTCTAAGACTGTCTAGGTCCTCCAGTGCAACTCTGTGGTCAACTTTAACTAAAAGTTGCACTGAAAGACCATTTGTAGCTACTCCAGTGCCATTCTATGGTCAGTGTATGTTGGACATTGATCACAGAGTTCCACTTGAGGACCTAGAGATTCCTAGAGAGGTGTCCTCTCAGGTAAAAACAGTGTTTTTGTTATTTGCATTTTTTCCATATTCACGGGGGTCTTGTTCCCCTAACCCTAGCGAATATGGAGGGACAGCTGTATTTCCTGCATAGATGTAGCACTTGTATTCTACCAGTAGAGGGAGATCTAAAGACATTAGGAAGTTCTGGGTGAGAGATTTCAGTTTTACATCACATCACGCATTGCAGAGCAAATTTTAAATGTGTACCAGTCAAGGTCAATGAGGAGGCATTTCATTTAATGTATAGTTGTCCAGAAAAGTTTGATATGGTTGCTCTGTAAGGCTATGTTTTCCTAAAATGCAATCTGTGGTAATTTAGCCAGGTGCATTCCAAATTGGCAGGTTAGCCTATAATTTGTGAGTTTTATAAGAAAGTGTATTATATTGACCTTTGGATGTTTGTCAGTTTCTCACACAGAATATCCTACTGAAATTATATTTCAGTAGCAATCAACACTGTAAGCAAAAGTAATCTGAAGAAGTGATGTTTAGAAATCAACAGTGCACAAAATGGAAATATTACATTTGGGAGGGAGGCCGTAACTCTAAGAATAGCCTAGCCACCCTGAAGTTGTGGTACAAAAAGTAACTTTTCCAGGGTCTAACAAAATGCACTTTAAAAAAGCCATGCAATCATGGTGCACCACACTCGTGGAAACATTAATAACTCATTTCACAAGTATAACGTTGCAGGTGACGTACAGAAAAATAATTCACACTCAGTCCATACTTGCCTTGTTCTCAAGAAGTCCTTTAATGTTTATTTATCATGGGAATTTTTCCAAGAGTTTATTCAGCTGGTGGTTTCTCCCTTCTTTGTTTCCCCCCTCATTAGTTCTCATTTGTAGATCTTTGTAGAGCTGGGTGGATGTTAGAGAACAGCCTCCCCAATGGCTTTCATGGTAGTGAACAGGGAGAAAGATACCAAGGCAAAAAGAGTGTGTGTGTGTGAGCGCATTTTGGAAAATTCTCTGAAAAATACTGGACCTTCGGGTCCTTTTTTTGGCTGACTGCAGACTTGCTACTAATGGTGGTTAGTGGCTTCCATTTTGGTGAGAGAAGTGAACTCAACTCCAGATTTTAATTTGAGTCACAAATAGCTGTCCATGGTACTGAACCTATTTTATGGTTCAGCTCCTTGAATATTTGGACTAAAATTTAGAGTGGATTCACTGCTTCATTGTCATGGAAGTCATTAGCCACTACTCGCTGCCCCCTGGACAGCTTTGCCTTGTATGCATATTGTATAGTTGAACCATGGAAAATAGAGGAATAGATTGGTAATTGCATTGATTTCATTGTTGTTGCTGAGAGATGAATCTGATTTAGAATCAAAATAACATGATCAGAATGTCTTCTTCTATGTCATGTACTTTTGCTCCATTAGTTGTCAGGATGAGACCCAGGACTAAAACAGTGCTTGACCTAAGGCAGATTACAATAGTAGGCACCATAATCAATCCCATACAAATGCATGATAAACTGTTAAGAAATGGAAGGGGTCTCACATGTATATAGTGGGATACTCAGGTTGGGATGAAGACTTCTGTTTGTCCTTCTCAGTCAATCTTGCAATTAAATCAAAAACATTTGAGCTTATCAGTCATGTAGTTGAACAATATTGCACTAGGGAGTGGCTCACATGGACCTCTTGTGGCTATTGATGTGCTGTATCAGCATGCTAGACCCTAGTAAAAATCTTTTCCATCTGGAACAAATCTTACTGCTTGCTTTGCAAGTTCTGGGTGGATGTTAGAAGCCAACAGGAAAACAGGGTATGATTCCCCAAGGAAAAAATATGTTTGTAGTATTAAGTGGAAAGAGGTTCACAGAGACTGGAAAGTTACTGTTTTAGAACTACAGTTTTTAGAATCCTAGGGCTACCATGGTCACTGCAATTCTGGAGGCTGCAATCCAAAAATATAACCGTTCCATGCTGTCATTGTGACTTCTTTAGACTTTCCTTTGAATGTTGAAATAATTATTAATTACTTCTCCCTTTTCCCAAGGAACTTAGCAAATGTCCAAAGCAAGAGATTCCACAAGTTCTCTTTTTGCCCTTACACATTTCTCTTACGTGAAGTCGAAGGCTTTTATGGCCAGCATCCATAGTTTTTTGTGGATTTTTTGGGCTATGTGGCCATGTTCTAGAAGAGTTTATTCCTGACATTTCCCCAGCATCTGTGGCTGGCATCTTCAGAGAATGCTTGCCTGGAAAGGAGTTGGGTATATATATATACTGTGTGTCCCTGGGAAAGCAGGAGTGATTATCCTCCCAGCCTGAGTCCTGCCATTAGCAACAGAACAATCCACATGCAAATCACTCCTGCTTTCCCAGGGTTACACAGTATATATATACCCAACTTCTTTCCAGGCAAGCATTCTCTGAAGGATATTGAGCACAGCTTGTCTAGAGCTTGGAAAAGGTACATTTTTGACTGCAACTCCCAGCTTCCTTCAACTAACATGGCCAGGAGGCTTTCCACTGAAGATCTTTATGTACAGGAAGATATATATGTGCATCATGATTGGAGTTTGGAAATAGTACTTTTTGGACTACAAGTCCCAGAACCCCTCAATCAACATGACCAAACTGGCTGGGGGATCTGTGGCATACAGCTAACATTGCTATTGGAAAATTTATGCATTACATTCTCCTTTCCCTCCTTATATAGATAGGGTTTCTAAACTAGATTCTAAACTGTTAATCTTACAGTTGGTATGTGTCTCTAGCCTGATTGCTAGTCTTATATATTTCTCCCAATATTCCTGCTGTATATATAAGTATCTTTAGTTAGATTAGGATTTAGTTTTTGTTATGTAATTATTTATTAAAACCGTCATTATTCTTTAGGAAGACAAATTTAAAATAATAGTCTGGCCCACACTTTCATTGTTCTGCTGATGAAAGCTGAACACTAACAAGTTTAACTTTCAAAGTGGCATATTTTTGTTTCCTTTTAAAAGGTTTAACACCCTGGGAAACTAAAATTGCACCCCACATTTCTTTTTAGCTCAGCCTCTAAACTAATCCTTGCTGTGTTGTAACCTCAGGACTCAGATTCATACAGTGAGACAGAGGGGCAAGATAAGCCAGAAGGCCACTCTAGAAGGGAAGAGGGCCAAGAAGGGATGGCAGTATCAGAACAGCACAACACAGAGCTAACACCACCTACCAAAACTGAATGAAGGAGAAAAAAGATTACAGAGATCAAAGCATTTAAGAACTAAGCACTTACTGTATGTACTCATCTATAAGTCATAAAATTTATACCCAAAAATTGACCCCCAAATCCCAGGTCAACTTATTTGTGGGTCAGTATGGTGCGTTACAGACTGCCGAGAAGCGGCGGTCTGCCGGCGCTGCTGGTTGCAGCATCCGGGAACCTCAGCAGCCAAACGGCGCGGTTCCCAGACGCTGCCAAGAAGGAGCACAAAAATTGCGCTCCTTCTTGCGGCCCGGAAGAGACACCGCGAGGCACTAGTCGCGCACTCATTGTGTCACTTCTGCCACGCGACATGCAGACGCACAGCATCCGCTACATCAAAATGGCAGCGGCCTTGTGGAATGGCCGCCGCCATTGGAGTAGGGGCGTCTAGAAGAAACACCCCTTTTTCAAACTGGGATGTCCTGAAGACGTCCGAAATGGCGGTCTGTAACCCGCCAAGGTTAATGCAATAGCATCTCTTTCAGATTTCCCATGCAATTTCTTTCTGTCCTCAGCCAAGCAGATAGAGTCTTTGGTGATTGACTGGCTGCTGTTTGTTTAACAGTCCCTCTCCCATCCACAAGCTTTGCTCTCTCAGAGTGAAGGCTGAAACACATAAGCCTCATATTGATTGCTGCTTCTTTCTTGCTGCTCACACACACACACACACACACACACTGAAGGAGACTCCAAGTTTTACACTCGACCTATCCATGGGTCATGTCAAAATCCATAATTTTGGCCCCCAAACATGCCCTTGACTTATACATGAGGTTGACTTATATTCGAGCATATATGCTACTCAGGGAGCAGCTGCGTGCTGACCATAAATTCTGGAACCTCCCCTAGGGAATGTGTTGCTCACAACCAATTTATCTGGTGGACACAACATTCTTGACTTGTGTACCTGGGTCATGTTGCCTGATAACCTCAGACCTTGCTCCATTTAAAGACTACAATATACTTTTGGGTCACCATGTGGACTGTTCTTTGCATTGATTGCTTTTCTGTGTTTGACTCAAACTGGCCTGACTAGGCTGCTTTGTCATCCTTGCTGGTGAGCTACCCATTCCTCGGGGATCCTCCCATGTTCTGTTGCCTATTGCACCCTCTCTCAGGCACTTTTTTGGTGCCAAAAAAAGGACAGTCTTATGCATTCCAGAGCCCTTTCTAATGCATCAGCTGATTCCTGAAACATGTACATCTGGAAGGGTTGGCAAACATTCAGTGTAAGGGAATTCAGCTTAGCAGAGCTTGCTCAGCTCAGAATTTCAAAGAAGGCTGCATTGTTCATGTGGATAGAAATTCTGATTGGCCATCTTAGATCACTGTTCATCCATCTTCCTGGCAAATCTGTGTGTGTGTGTGTGCCTTCAAGTCATCTGTCAACCTATGGTAACCCCGTGAAATTTATAGGATTTTCTTAGGCAAGGAATACTCCAAGGTATCTAATAGGAAGTAAGTTTAGCTGTTTACAAATCAACTTTTATAAATATATAGATTCTAAAATAAATCTAGGCTTATTAATTTTTTTAAAAAAAAGGTCAGAAATAACAAATATATTTTCTTGCAGATAAATTACTCAAACCTAAGTGTTTTACAGTCAATACACAAATGGTGTAATGTTAGTCTAGGAAAAAGTTAAAAGTGCCATAGAACCAGCACATTTAGCTATTTGTACATTATGATCAGAGCAGGGAAATATTTGTTTTTTGGACTATAGCTCCCAGGAGCTGCCAACCAGTATGGCAAGAGGCCAGGTTGCTCATTGAATTCTAACAGCTCAAGTCTATACAAGTAATATTGTCAAGCTCTGATCATAATATACAAATAGCTACACATGTGGATCCTATGTCACTTTTACTTCTTTCCTCTGTTACCACTCCAACCCATAGAATTCAGTAGCCAACATGGCCTGTATCCATGTTGGCCAAGAGATTCTGGGAGCTGTAATCCAAAGAAAGTAGCATTTCCACATTCTGATCATGATCCTCATACACGCCTGTGTATGTCTGTATGCCTTTGAGTCAGTTGTTGACTTATGGTGACCCCATGGATTTCATAGGGTTGTGCGAGGCAAGAAATACTAAGAGGTGCTTTGCCATTACCTTCCTCTGAAATATACTCCAAATATCTTCAATGGAAGGCCTTCTGCAGGTGCCCAAGCCATTCAAGGTAAGGTGAATGGCTATCAGAAAGAGGGCCTTCCTGGTAGTGGCACTGCCATTTTGGAATGCTCTTCATAGAGATGTTTGTGTGGTTTTTACCTTACTATCTTTTTGACAGATACCTTGTTATTTCTCCACACTTCTTGAATATACTTTAACTTTTCTGACATTTCAATGCAGGTTTTATAATTATGTGGCTTTTTGGTTTACTTGGGTTTTGTTTTAATTTTATATTTGCATTTTAATTGTTTTATTCCTTCTTGCAAACCTCTCTGGAAATATAACTGGAGGGCAGGATTAAAGCACACTTAACAAACTGACAAATCAATAGTGGGATGTGGTCTATGTGTTATTTGGGCTTCTAATTGTGATCTACATGGTACATTGTGGAAAGCATTGTGTTTGTTTTCTCCCAGGCAATGATATCACTCCCAATTGAACAAAACAAGTGGAAGTTGCACTTCTGAGCTTTTTCTCCTTAGGGGGTTTCTAAAGTGAGAAAAAATACCCAGAGAAGGATGATGGAGGCTTAAGCACAGCTAGCCCAAAGCTTGGAAAAAATTCCTCTGTGTTGATTGTGCCACTCTCTGGTATGAGAGGAACTGCTGGACCTCTTACCCTTTCCCGTCACCACTCCCTTCTCCTTCTGTGTCATGTCTTTTTAGATTGTAAGCCTGAGGGCAGGGAACCGTCTAACTAAAAGGATTGCATGTACAGCGCTGTGTAAATTTACAGCGCTTCATAAATAAAGGTTAATAATAATAATAATGTTGTAATTATGCTTCCTATGTCTTTATTCTGAGGCAGAAATCCTACATTAATCAAAGCTATTTGAAATGCAAGAGTGGCAGTCAAAGCTTTGGATTTATCTGTGTACTGAACGGAAGGTGAGTTATCACCAACACCTAGGAGTGGTTTCACCAGATAACTATCAAGGCTCTTTCAGACAAAGACTTAGTTATTTGATCCGCACTGTACACTCAAGATGCAGGTGCTGGCCACTGGGTTAACAACAGGCAATTTGTGACTGGCTGGATCATACAACCATTGTTGTCTCAGGTTTGCATTTGAAAGCCAGAAATATGTAGAGGTCAGAAAGTCAAAAGGACTTGTAGAAACATCACGGAATTGTTTCAATTCTTCTGTCAACAAAGCACTGGAAGTGTTTAACATTTGGAGATTTATTATCACACAAAGACTGTTAAAAAGCCAGGATCTCAAGGGCTGGAGACTATCTGATTTTAAACATGTCCCATGCTGAGGTTTTGTGGCTTTCCTCATCTCCTGTTGTCCCTGATTCCACCTCTTGGTACCTAAGGTATAGTTGTCAGGATACACACACACACACACACACACACACACACACACACGTAGATCAGGCCTGCTAAACTTGGCCATAGGTGGGGGCCAAAATTAAAATAGGCTAAGCTTCTTAGAGTTTCAGATAGCTTTTAATTAAATATTTATCAATTAATAATAATATTAATTACAAAATAATTCATATTAATTCTGTCCTCCTCCTCTTCTGCCCAGCCCCCTCCTCAGGAGAAAGCCAGGCAGTGGAGGAACTTTGTCTGTCCTGCTACCATATTACTGTGGGTTAGCATTAAGGATCCCCACATCTCCACCATCATATGAGCATTATGTTAAAGACTTGGATAACAAGGGATGGAAAATGATCAAGATTTGTTGTTGTTGTTGTTGTTGTTGTTGTTGTTGTTGTTAAGGAACCTCAAGTCGACTCTTACTTATGGCAAGATTTATTCAGAGGAGGTTTGCAACTTCTTTCCTCTTAAGCTGAGAGAGTGTGATGTGTCCAAGCTTACACAGTTGGTATCCATGGTTAAGCAGGAATTTGACCATTGTCTCCCTGAGCCCTTTTCCAATACTCAGACAATTACACCCAGAGTGTCTTTTGGTTTGCCAGAATATAAACAAGGAATGTTGCTTTTTAATGGGGAATTAACCTAAAAGAAAATGAGCAATATGCTAATTGCAAATGCTTGTTTGATAAAGCTCAAAACCATTTGGAAGGATTCCTGATGCTGACATAGGAGAGCCACATGGAAACAAGTAACCCATTTTGGAGAAACTGTAAGAGCACAGCATCAGCATCAGCTAGGCTCCTTTAAGTCATTCAGTGCTATGAATAGAATAAAGTTCAAAAGCAGGAAAGGCGCTCTCTTACTCATCAGACATCTGTTAGAGATTGCAAGTCTTTTGAGTTCAAAGAGTTCTTCAACAAGAGAACTAAGAGAACCTCAGAAATATGCAGCTTCATGTAAAAATGTGTAAAAATGAGACATCGTGACAGGTAGGTAAGGTTGGAATTTGTTGTTGTTGTTAGCTTCAAAATTCTCACTGACAGTCTATCCAAGATTCATTGCATACAAAGATGCATCTTGATTTGGAAATCTGAGTATTTATGAGGCCTAATGTTCCATTTTGGAGAAGTAAAATGTGCACGGATCCATGTGTACATTTTCAAATGCAAACAGCTTGAAAAGTATGGAAGAAAAATGCATACAAACAAAATTGGCACAATGCAAACATTAAAATGCATGCTTGTTTAAATGCATACCAACTAGTCTTGCATCTTGATATGAATCAAAGACAGGAACACAATGAAAGTGAAATTCAGAGCAATGAAATTGAGTTTGAGACTTTTAAAATCCTAGACAATAAGTTACTCAAAGGGATCCAGTATGGTGTAGTGGTGTGAGTGTTGGACTACAACTCTGGACCCCTTAAAGGCACTTTATTTAATTTAATGGCACTGTAAGGACATTGGTGTAGTGGTTTGAGCATGAACTGTGACTTTGAAACATTGGACTATGACTCTGGAGGCCAGGATTCAAATCCCCACTCTGCCATGGGAACCTACTGGATGACTTTGGGCAAGTCACATTCTCTCAGCCTCAGAGGAAGGCAAAGGCAAAGGCAAACCCCCTCTGAACAAATCTTGCCAAGAAAACCACATAAAAGAATCACCATAGGGTGGCCATAAATCAGCAATAATTGGCAGGCACACCACCACCCATAGTTACTCAAGCTGATGAATTTAATGTAAGTCATGTGTCTATGCCTGACATGGATTTTTAACTCTTTCCTTTCCCAAATGTAACAAAGATTTCCAGCACTTCCTACTTCATGAATCCAAATGGGATCTATACCAAATTGGACTTAGTTATTTATATAAATAGTCAGTATGTGAGGCATATAGTTAACATCTGGCAAAAGCTGGGGTATTCTTATTGTTCTTATTGTTGTTTTTTATTGTTATTGATATTATTATTACTGAATAGATAGCTATTCTTACATTATTGGACTTTATTTTCCATTAGTCTCAGCCACACTGGCCAAGGGTGAGGAATGTGGGTGGAGGTTACAGCACTCACACGCCCCCCCCCCCAAGACTAGCAGAACTGGATGTGGAACAGATACTTTAAAGATCATTAGGAACTTGACAAAAAATTCAGCCAATTATTATCCCACCCAAAGTAACAAGTTTAATCCTGTCCAGCCACTCTTTTTTTGATATGTCAGATGAATTCACAGTAGGAATTGTGCCTTGCCAGCATCTCTATTAGGTCTTACCAGGGTTCACCCAATTCTTTCCCCAAATTCTGCTGAAATAACTTTATGGATAGTTTTCCTTTTGAAACTGTGGAAAGAGTGAAACATTGGCCTGGGAGTGTGAAGAATGAGTAAGTCTTTCCTTGGTTATGCAAAATAAGGTTTGGTGAGGATGAATGAACTGTAATAGATAAAATGAAGACTGATAGAATGGAACTTCATTTAAATTAAGTAAAATGCCAAGAAAACCTCATGATAAGATTACCTTATGATCACCATAAATCAGAAATGACTTCAAGGCACACAACAACAGCATCTGTGACAAAGCAAAAAACAACAACAACTTGGTACTGCATATAATTCCATTGCAATGTCTATAGCTATCTGGATGCACAAGTGAACTGGGGAAATCATCCCACAGTTGTACATATTGTACAACAGTATTGTACTTACCCTCTTACCCTTTCCCTCCACCACTCCCTTCTCCTTCTGTGTCATGTCTTTTTAGATTGTAAGCCTGAGGGCAGGGAACCATCTAACTAAAAAGATTGTATGTACAGCGCTGTGTAAATTTTACAGCGCTTCATAAATAAAGGATGATGATGATGATAATAATAATAATAATAATAATAATACTGCATTAGATTTACAACAAATCTGTGAAGAGGCAGATCCACTTAATTTGTGTTCCCATTTCTTATCCAGAGGATGGGTGATCGAGTAGACATAGTTGAACAGCTACCAAAGACCACATCCCATTTTGGGAGAAGGCAAAATGTAAATTCAATAAATAAATAACCAGCTTCCCCACGTACAGCCCAACACATCCTTGACTTGCTTCTGTGGCTGCAGTTCACCTACTTGCGCCAATCAACAACAAGCAAGGCTTCCTGAGGTGAAAGAAAAGATGGAACTTCATCCCCTTCTTTGTGGGAAAGGCAAGTAGACCAGCGGTTGAATACTGTACTTGTGATAGGATGGGACTACCCTAGCTCTCTGGTGAATCCTTCACTGTTCTAGAGGGAAGTAGGGCAGTTGAAGGAGCTTAGGGCAGTCTTTTGGACACAAAGAACTTCCAAACTTCACCATCACTTCTGAATAATAAGTGAGGGCTGGAACAGACCAGCAAAATGTGCTGGTTTCCCAGCTGGCAGGAAACCACAATGAAGCTGCCCAGCCTTTTACACAGTGGCAGCTTTTCAGCACTCTAGCTGCATGCCATTTAGACACCACATGCCACAGGAGTGCCAAAATGCCATGGTGGCGGTGGAAAGAGCCCCTTTTTCTGGTGCAAAAAGGAGCAGCATTTTGCCACTTCTTTTTGCACTGGAAAAAAGCTAGATTGGAGCCGTGATGTGCAGCTGCTGCGGTCTCAATCTGGTGCTCAAAGGAGCCAGTCTGTTTTGGCTCTGAGTGATCAGGGGACCCACAGAGAGTGCCTTGATCACTGCAGTTGGCACTCTTGTATCAGCAAAGCATTTTCTGTGTTTGCATTATTGTTGTTGTTGCTTTGTTAAGGTTACAGAGAAGGTAGTAGAATGACCAGGGTGCTTGTCACACTACGCAATAATAGCACAGTGATTCTGCTTTAATTACCACAGTTCCACCCTACACAATCCTGGAATTTGCTATTTAGGGAGCAGTATTTAGAATTCTCATTCAGAGAGCTCTAGTGCCTCATCAGACTACAAATCCCAGGATTCCACAGGATGCAGCCATGGCAGTTAGAGTGAAAACACGTTGTTTTAACTATGTGGTGTCAAAGAGTCCAACAATTTCTTTCCAGTTAGGAAATCATTCTCTTAAATAAGGATAGGGTTAGTTCTCCTTGCATTCCTAAGTGGAGAATATGATATATACAACAGAAACTGTAACTAGGGGTCAAAAGCCTATGTTGTGCAGTGCCAGCAAATAAATCCTGAGCATGATTTAGCCCTGACCACAATGTCAATTGCCCACAAGCCATAAGATTTCAACTGACATGGCAAGAAATGTTTCAGAGTAGAACTGTGCTTTCAAATATTTGGCATCAAGTATGAAAGTCGTACCACAGTGTAACCAGACATTTGTAACATTACATTAAGTGTTCAGGAACTTTATTTTTGTTCTGTAAGATGTGGTATTTTGACACTGTTACTGGCTGGAGTGGCGCAGACTGATCTGATTTCAGACACAAAGCCTAAGGCTGCATAAAATAAAATAAAAAAGCAATCTAAGAAGGGGATCACTGTTTTTCCCAATGCCTCCACTACACTTGGAGCTTCTGCTTCTCAGGATATACTAAGGGTGGGACAGTTTAAAATGCTTCTGAGGCAATTTGAAAGCACATACACACATCAAATCTTCAGGAAAATGAGAATTGTGTGTGCTGCCCTGCAGGTGAGCACTTAGTTGTGAAAGAAAAGATGGTGGTGGCAAGGAAGTATTTATAAACAAGTATTCTGCTAATCACTTGCATAAGATTGCCTTGAGATTCTGCTCTGCTAGGCAAGCCAGGCTGTTAGCCTCTTTACACAAAAGGTGACTGCATTTGATTGATTGTTAGTAGTAGCATTAATCTAAATCCAAAGTTTGTTCTGCCTAAAGCATACCCCTTAAAATCAATGGTTTGTTGTGGCTAACAAATCCCATTCATTGCAATGGGTGTACTCTAAGGAGGATTAAAATTATGTTTCCCCCAATATATCATAATAATGATTATAAAGTTGTACTGATTTCCCCCCAACAAGTGGCAATTCTCTCCATTTGTTCTCCCACCCCCAACATGGAAAACCTCATAGAATGACACATTCATATTCTAAAAAGGTAAGTAACCTGGTTTGTGAAACACCTGGGTAGTTCAAATTCAGTGTCTGCTCATTACTGCTTTGGGATCATGGTGGTTGCTGACTTAGCTCTTTTGCACACTGTGACACACAAAATGAAGAGAGATCAATTGGGGTGATTTACTACTTAACAGCATTTAGTTAGAAACAGGGATACTGGAGTAAATAAGGAAGGCCTTGTACCTGCATGAACATACAGAGCTCCACATTCTTTAAGAAACCAATAGGTTGATTAAAAGAACATGATATACTTCTTTGTATCCACTGGAGAAGTGTATTCGATCTTTACTTTGGACCTTATCACACGTGTGTGTGTGTGTGGGGGGGGGTTGCATCTCATATCTGCAGTCACTCCTGTTCTAGCAACGCAAAGTGTGATGTTTTTTCACACCAGATCCAGAGTCACTGGATGTTTTACCACACCTGGTTGCCTTTCTGTTGCTGTTCTGAATTGAGGGGGAAGCAAAGTCAGTTCTATTCCAAGCAAGTCACGTGATGCGGATTCAAGCAAAGCAGAGTGAGTGCACATTGTATTACCACACCGGAGGGTTCAACGATTCAAATCGGCATCCTTGGGCATGTTCAGTGGGGCTCTGGACATTGTCCTCCTTCCCTGCCCCCTCCTTAGCTGTCATCCTTCATCGGGATGAAGGAGCAGTCAGGGGATGATGGGATAGGTGGCAGGTTGGCAGAGAGGGTGAGATGGGGATGCCAGAGCAGTTGGGGGATGATGGAATGGATGGCAGGGGGGTCACTCGGGCCAGGATCGGGATGCAGGAGAAGGCAGAGGATGATGGGATAGGTCGCTGGGGGTCACTGGAGCCAGGATCGGGATGCAGGAGAAGGCAG
The DNA here is from genome assembly GCF_019175285.1 of Sceloporus undulatus. Taxonomy (NCBI): domain Eukaryota; kingdom Metazoa; phylum Chordata; class Lepidosauria; order Squamata; family Phrynosomatidae; genus Sceloporus; species Sceloporus undulatus. Next base: position 258,080,784 of record NC_056523.1, read on the forward strand.
AGGATGATGGGAAAGGTAGCTGGGGGTCACTGGAGCCAGGATCGGGATGCAGGAGAAGGCAGAGGATGATGGGATAGGTCGCTGGGGGTCACTGGAGCCAGGATCAGGATGCAGGAGAAGGCAGAGGATGATGGGATAGGTGGCAGAGTGGCAGAGGGGGCAAGATGGGCTGAAGGAGGAGGAGGGGAATGATGGAGCAGGACGCAGGGGGCCAAGGGGGGTGACATCGGAGTGGTTTTCCACACCAGACCAATTTGAAGTGAAATTGAAGTGAGCCTAAATGCGAATTCTGTGAATTCCCCTTTTTTCTGAATTCATCAGAAAAACAAATATTGGCGTATCTACACTTGTCATCCTGTGCTCTGAAATGTTCAGAATGCATTTCCAAGGTTTTCTTTTTTAATAACTAGAATCACAAGCAACTCACCCATATTACCGAGAGAACGGTCCCTGTGAGAAGCCAGGGACCAGCATCTGAAGAGGCAGACAGTATTTTAAATAGGCCTCTACTCAATGTGGATAAAGGAATGGGATGTATGCCCACTAGAGTCTGAATTGCCTTTGCAGACAGGCTATATTTCTGTACAAAAAGAGACCTCCCTAAGCTATGGAATGATGCCAGGAAACCTTGGCAAACAGTCTTGGGAGCAATCTAGTAAGATGTAACTCATCCAGAATCACATCAGTTTTGTGTACGGGAATAACACAAAATACATTAAGTACCAGTTTTCAACAAGAAAGGAAAACAGTGCAATAACATTATTTCAAATGCTATGTCCAGGGTAGTGATTGTAATAATAATAAAAAAGACAGGGTATAATGGGTGAGAAGGATTCAAACCTGCTAATGGTGAGAAGAAGGAGAGTGTTCTCTCTTCCAAGAGCAATAAAACTAAAATTGTATTTTGTAACCAGAAATCATTTTCTTTAACTAGCAAAAACATACAGCTGCCCATTCATTCAGGTAAGGGTGTGTTCAGGGAGAAGTAGTTATGAAGAGTGAAGGCTTAGTGCAACCCATATTGCCTGACATACAAGAGCAAGAGTTGCGAATGTATTTCATCCCAGCCCAGAAGCTCATTCCATTTTTAAAGTATTCATAATTAAGTTTTACAGACAAGGAAGACCTGGAAGGTATAGAAGGTGTGGGAGACCATAATCTTTTTACCATCATCTTCCAACTTTGCATTTTCAGCTGATTGTTTCATTAATACGGAAAAATAGCCAAACAACTAAAAATGTGCTGCTACACCAAAATGAAAAGAGTCAGTCTGGTGTAGTGGCTTGAGTATTAGAGCAGTGATTCCCAAACTTTGGCCACTTCTTGTTTCAAAAAAGGCCACTCTTGAGTGTAAATCAGCTTCAAACATGGTAGAAATGCCCCCCATACTCCCCCGGAGGGCATGTGGGGGCATTGTGGAGCACAGAGAATAAAGTCGGAAAAAATCTGACTTTTACTCCCAGATGAGCCCTGAATGCCACACTTTGCTCACCCTGTTCTAACCCAGGGGCATGCTTTTATGAGGGCCCCTTGATGTTTCTACTTTGGAGAAGGGATTGTGGACTGGTTGTTACTTCCTCCTTTCTTTCAGTTGCAACATTGTTCTGTAGCATGCAAGTGCATTTGAAGAACTTTTAATGTTGGATTGTGACCTGGAGTGGCCTGCTGGCTTCAAGATCTTATTGAAATCCTTCTTTCTGTGTTTATCAAACTTCTTTCTTTTCTTCTTATCATATATTTTAATTCCTTTAGTTATGTTTCCTAATGTCCCAAGCCCATCTTGATCATCTGGCCAACCAGTTCTCAAATAATGTATGAATTATGTTATTGTTAGAAACCACATGGGGTTAACCTGGTAACCATACAGTACAACCTCCCATATCTAGCCTACCATTGGTTTCACTTAACTATCTGAAAAAAAATTCTCTCTAAGCATTTTCTAGGGTCTTCAATATGATTCTATGGGGCCATTCAGACTACCTTTTCCCCTGACTCCCAAACTGGATTAAAAGTGGGATGTTCCCACTGGCGCTGGTTTATGCAAACCCAGATCGGGGCTTTGCACACCTGATCTGGGGTAAACCCCCCTCAGCACGGGTTTTCTAAAAGTGGGGTATTCACCATTTCTTTTTGTAAAATCTGGTGCAAGTGAATGTAAACATGGCCCCCAATTATGATCAGGTCAAGTTCAGGGGAGGGATAAAGGTCAAAGGGTGGGCAGTGGGCGGAACATGCCTCCCTTCTCTCACCAGTTGGGGGACATTCCCATCCCCTCTCCCAGTTTGCTTTCAGTGGATATTGACCATAAAGTTGCATTGGAGAACAAACCATTCATTTCAATAGGATTCAGTATTATCTGCGATTATGCACTTCCACAGTAAATCTGGGAATATGTGCCTGTGGATATGGTGGTTGTACTATATTTCTCACTAACAAGCCTGCTAGAATTTAAATGGGCCCCAATGTTGAAAGAGGATGAAACACAGGAAGTGAAGCAAGCATCTACTCAATAAGAACAGATTGTTTTGCAGGCTCCAAAATGGACTCTGGCTTCCAAAGGAAGTGTAACACAACAACAACAACAACAACAACAACAACAACAACAACAATAATAATAATATTTATTTATTTCTATACCGCCCGGTGGCAAAGCCAATCTGGGTGGTGAACAACATAAAAATTTACAGAATAAAATATACATAAATATTTATACTCCCTTCCCCCCCTTAAAAAAATATTAAACACTTAAATATATTAAAATGGGACTATAACAATGTATAATTATACTATCCTAAACTAAACCCCAAAACCCTCAGTAATCCTCACCATCAGGGGATGGAGCCACGAGAGGAATAAGGGAAATTGGGGAGCCTGGGAGCCTGGGCCGGGAAAAATTTTAATCTGGAAAGGCCTGCCGGAAGAGATCCGTCTTGACAGCTTTTTAAAAGCTGTCTAAAGATGTTAACTGACGGATCTCATCCGGCAGGTCGTTCCAGAGCTTAGGGGCGACAACAGAGAATGCCCTCTGAGAGGTAGCCGCAAGTCTAGATTTTGAAGGCTGCAGCAAATTCCTCCCAGAGGAGCGGAGAGCGTGGGGAGGATTGTACGGGAGGAGGCGGTCTCTAACATAGCTTGGACCCAAGGCATTTAGGGCTTTAAAGGTGATAACCAACACCTTGTACTGGGCCCGGAAGCTGATAGGCAGCCAGTGGAGGGACCTCAAGACAGGAGTGATGTGGTCCCTCCTAGATGTTCCTGAAACAAGCCTGGCTGCCATGTTTTGGACCAGCTGAAGTTTCCGGGTCAAGGGCAAAGGTAGCCCCATGTAGAGCACATTACAGAAGTTGAGACGTGAGGTTATCAGCGTGTGCACAACAGTCTCAAGGTCCCTTACTTCCAGAAAAGGGTGCAGCTGGCTTATCAGCCGAAGCTGATAACAGGCACTCCTGACCGTCGCATTTACCTGATTTGTCATCAGGAGCGACGAGTCAAGGAGCACCCCCAGACTGCGAACACAGTCACTGGGGGAGAGTGTGACCCTGTCCAGGACTGGAGGTTGTAACCCAATTCTTGGTTTCGGGGCCACTACCGTGAGCACCTCCGTCTTGTCTGGATTCAGTTTGATTCTGTTTTTCCTCATCCAGCCCATTACTGCCTGAAGACATTCATTGAGAGGGGAGATACCATCGGAATTCAAGACTGATGAACGAGACACGGAGAAATAGATTTGGGTGTCATCAGTGTATTGATAGCACCCAGCTCCATAACTCCGTATTATCTTACCCAGTGGCTTCATATAGATGTTAAATAACATCGGGGACAAAATAGCCCCCTGAGGAACCCCACAAGTGAGGCTCCTCTTACTGGATCTACAGTCCCCAAGCAGCACCCTCTGAGACCTGCCCGAGAGGAAGGATCGGAACCACTGCAAAGCAGTGCCCCCGATACCTAACCCCCTCAGGCGGTCCAAGAGGATGCTGTGATCTATTGTATCGAAGGCCGCTGAGAGGTCTAAGAGCACCAACAGGGTCACACTCCCCCATCAATGCTCAGACGCAGATCGTCGGTCAAGGCAGCCATGGCAGTCTCAACCCCAAAGCCTGTCCTGAAGCCAGTCTGAAATGGGTCTAGATAATCGGTTTCATCCAAGACAACTTGGAGCTGAAGAGCAACCGCCCTCTCGATCACCTTGCTCAAAAATGGCAGCAATGACACCGGCCTATAATTTCTCATATCCAGGGGGTCCAGGGAAGTTTTTTTCAGGAGCGGCCTAACCGCCGCTTCCTTTAAACAAGATGGAACATGTCCTTCCCTGAAGGATGCACCGATGATATCTGTGAGGAATCTCATCAATGCATCCCCCCCTGGATGGCCAGACATGATGGGCAAGGGTCGAGAGGGCAAGTTGTCTTCCTCACCTTACCAAGCAGCTTGTCCACGTCCTACATTGGCGGAGTCACTGGACACCTCGCCTATCGACTCTGTTCCCATGGTGGCGTCTAAGTCGGCTCTTATGTGAGAGATTTTGTCTGCAAAATTTTGTCATCTTGGCCTCAGAGGGAGCGATCAGGCAGACCCAGCAACATCGGGGACTGCCTGAAGGAAGAGGCCCCTCCCTCCTTAACTGTCATCTCGGCCTCAGAGGGAGCGATCAGGCAGACCCAGCAACATCAGGGACTGACTGAAGGACGAGACTTCTCCCTCCTTTAACTGTCACCTTATATTTGTATTGTATTGCAATTTTTACTGTACAC
>NC_056523.1:258085637-258166134 GCF_019175285.1 Sceloporus undulatus
TCGCCTATCGACTCTGTTCCCATGGTGGCGTCTAAGTCGGCTCTTATGTGAGAGATTTTGTCTGCAAAATTTTGTCATCTTGGCCTCAGAGGGAGCGATCAGGCAGACCCAGCAACATCGGGGACTGCCTGAAGGAAGAGGCCCCTCCCTCCTTAACTGTCATCTCGGCCTCAGAGGGAGCGATCAGGCAGACCCAGCAACATCGGGGACTGCCTGAAGGAAGAGGCCCCTCCCTCCTTAACTGTCATCTCGGCCTCAGAGGGAGCGATCAGGCAGACCCAGCAACATCAGGGACTGACTGAAGGACGAGACTTCTCCCTCCTTTAACTGTCACCTTATATTTGTATTGTATTGCAATTTTTACTGTACACTGCTATGATCATTGCGGAATAGCGGTCTATAAATAAAACGTATTATTATTATTATTAGCAGTGTTTCCATCTGTTCTGAATTTTATTTTCATGCAATGCAACCCTGGATGTTGCATTGGTGGAACACACATTGCTTCTTTCCCCCCATTGATTTCTCTGAGTATGCATTAAGAGCCAATGGGCTTATGAGTACAGAACCAGTTCCCTCTCTACTGATCATGAGTGCACTGAAATGTGATACAGCTTCTCTTGAGCACCCAGGGGAAAAGCAGTAACCACCATCTTCAATGTAATAGTACACCTCATCACTTGGTGCAAGAGAGTAGCTAGGATGCCCTTGGTCACACTGCAGCCCCTGATGAGTGTGCAGAAAGTGGTGCCTACAACTTCCCTAACTGATGTTGAACATGCAACATCCAAAGAAGTCCCTAAGGTGGCACAAATATGAGTTACACTGGTATATATCATCAACAGGATTCTGTTTTGTCCATATTCAGGCCATTGACTTCATACACAAGAACAGAACCTGCACAACATCCTTCAAATCTGATCAAAAGGAGAGGAAGAGTTACCTATCATGAGCAAAATGGGTGTCAACACACTTGGAAACTCTCCCAGGTAGTTTAATTGAGATATGGAACACTTAAAGGGGACAGAATAGAATCTCAGAAAACCAAACAAGGGAATGTTTATGGGGAAAGCCAGCATCTTCTGCCATCACCTCCAGACTTTACTTTCCAGGAGGACTAGAACCACAGCAGTAATTTTTCCACCTCTATTTTCACCATAAAATGATGATACAGAAAGCAACTCTCAAGGATGATAGTCCTAAAAGCCATTGAAAGGTGCAAGGCAACCAACAGTGTCCAGTGGAGGTCATGCTCTGAGCTGACATCAATTGATTTAATTGTTTGTTTCAACTAGAGAAGACACATTGAATCAATGGAACTTATATAAATGTTAATTGACCATGTTCTCATTGATTCAGTGCATCTATTCTAGCTGGAACTAAGAATGGGATGCAGTCCTAAAATTCTGTTTGTGCTTTACTGCTCCCTATTTATATGCCTTAACCAATAGAACCTGCTCCTCCAGCTATCAGAGTTCTGGCTGTAAATATCTCACTGTACTATTTGATCTCCCTTAAGACTCATTAAACTATCCTCTTAAGACTATCCAAGTATGCAAAGCTTTTATTCTTACAAGAGTCAATTTTCTACCCACAAGAGTACTCTAATGCTTACTTTCTTAAAAGAATTCATTCTCAGTTCAGACTCTGTCCATGTAGAAAAGGAGTCCCTGGAACTTTAACACAGACTTCTGAATAGTCATTTCTATTTGATGTGAAATGTTGCTTTATTCATTCTCTTCTGTTCAGTTTCCTCAGATGAGAGACTAGGCTTCTTATGTTACTGGGCAGGTGGTTATTTTCAAAAACTGCCAAGGAACTTGCAAAACCACCTGAGTATTCTTTGCCTAAGAAAACCCTATGAAATTCATGGGGTCGTCATAAGTTGGCAGGTGGCTAGAAGGCGCATACACACTTACATGCACATTAGAGCACATCCATTTCAGCTGAAGTTAATACGTTGTATCTTATTTCTCTCTTGTTTAATGAGTTTGAGTTGAATGAGTTTTATGACAATAATCAACCACCACACCATGCTGGCTCTTAATACTTTCCATTAAAATTTATATTTCCCTTTAAATCAGATTATTATTATTATTATTATTATTATTATTATTATTATTATTATTATTAATTTATCAATTGTGTATTTGAAATTGAACTCTCCATGTGTTTTATTATTGAATCTCTGTAAATTTCAAAAGGTTATTTAAAAAAAAAAGTTGAGAGAGATTGTAATTCTGTTCATTTATCCTTATTCAGTCAACCCTTCAACCCCAACCTGGCAAAACAGAAGAGAAACCGATAGCTCTGATCACAATAAAGTGGAAGTCAGAGGGTTAGTAGATACCTACCTTGTTGCTGTTGATGGATCCATCTCTCTCACACTTTGTTGTTGCCCTTCTTAGTCTTGCAAAGAATCCAAGTAGGGAGCAGCTCATGAATGACCAAAGAGGATAACTAATGATATAAGGAAGAATCAGTTGGGTGGATACTAACCACAGAAACATGCTTCACCTCCCTGCCTTTCCACCTTGGAAGGCCTCATAAAACTCCTTGACAGTATTCATGTTCTCTCAGCCATAGAGGAAGGCAAAGGCAAACCCCCTTTAAACAAATCTTGCCAAGAAACCCCCATGATAGTTTGCCTTAGAGTTGCCATAAGCCAGAAATGACTAGAAGGAACATAACAACAACAAGGTGAAGAATGCTTCAGGGAAAATGCAGAGGTGAGACAACTGAACCACACATAAATACATGATGTTGTAGAAGGAGGTATTGAACATTTACTTGTGCAATATCCTCTCCTCAATAAGACAGACTTCCTAGCACATGACCATCTATCAATTGGGAGAGGGTTGAAGGTATCCAGGCAGTATCTGGTTGGAGTGCCACTGCTTGGAGAAGATAACAGAATCATGTTCCTGGATTTCTAATGGACATCTCCTACGTTGTAGATGTAGGTGGGCAATATTGTTTTCTCTCAGATGTGGAACTGCAGACAGCCACTGTTCTCTGCTCTACTCTAGCCACTAAATGGCTGTGGGGGCATGCTCCAGTGCTGGGAAAATGCTTTGTGCAGAGGACAAACAGGTAGCCAAGTCAAATACAGAGGTGGAACATGATGCTGTGTCTCCACAATGTCACATCTCATCCAATGGTGGCTTGGGAATGCTGTCAGTGAAGGATCTAGTGCATGGGTCAATGAAGGTTCGACATGTTTTGAAAACTACATGAAAACAACCAGCAACAGCCTCTATTAGAGCAGTGATTCTCAAAGTGGGCAGTACTCCCCCCCCCCCTTTGGGTGGTGGAAAGTGGATGGTAGTGCCCTCCCTGTAGGAGGGTGAGGGGAAAGGGGGCAGCAGGGAAGCAGTGAGGAAAAATGGTGTGGCAGGGGTCCTTCACTAGGGAAAGACATAGGGAAGCAGCAGCAAGCAAACAAGGGGAACCAGCAGACTTTATGACCATGGTGGGGATGAGGAGCTAGAAGTGGCAGCAGAGAAGAACTTGCTGCAAAAAGGAGTTTTCACATTGGGACCCTACTTAAGCTTTGTGAACTTTGCTGGGACTTGTCTGGTCAGTTGGAGCTGCAATGCTGCTCCTGCTTTCTTTTATCGAAGTGGCCGGCAGCAGAGGTTTGTGTGTGGGGCGGCGGCGGCGGTATGATTTGAAACTGTATGGGGAAAGTACATCTCTGGGGAAGGAGTATCTGGAGTAGATTCTTTGAAAAAGTCTTTCACCTCTCTTGCCTCTCTCAGATTAAGAGTCCTTCTTTGCTAGGGAGAAGCTTCTTCCTTTGCTGTGCAAAGGCTGGCATGGAGGAGAGGCTTCTTGGTTGATGCTCAGCCAGCGTTCCTGCTCCTAGGTGACCCTCTGCAAAGGGAGTAGTGATCAAGCAGCAAGTCAAGCAGTGACTGAGAAGCCTCTTACTCATGCAGTTAGAGATTCCTCACCTGTGCAACATATACAGTAAAGGTTCACTAGACATATCTCCTTTGTAATATGAATGCATCAGATACCAACAGAAATGTCTGGCAGTGACACCTGATAAACATCCTGGTGGTGAAGCAGTCTACAAATTGTGAGCAGTACTTAGAAGAGTGAAAGCTATTTTTGAGTCTAAAGTGAGAAATCAATTATTTCTCTTGGACAATTTTATTATTTGCATGAAAATGATTTATAGCTGCAGTTCACTAACCCACCATTAAGCATGGCTAAGCAAATGGACATCAATGGGAGAAAGCATATATTTGTATAGCACCATGGTGGAATTTCTTGGTGAGAAGGAATGGAATATGGTGGAATGATGGGGGACAGGGTAGTATATTTATTGTTTTATGTACAGTGCTGTGCAAATCTACAGTACTATATAAATAAAGAATAATAATAATAATTATAATATTAATAAAGTCAAAATGCAGATGTGTTAATTTTTAGTGTTTTCAGCCAAAGCTTTTGGCACCTCCACATATCTGATTCACCAAAAGACTGGAGAAATATAAAGAAGAACATGTTAGTTTCAGTAGCATAGTATGGGAATGGTGATTCAGGCAAGCTTATTCTACCAGTAGTACATAAAAAGAGGTAATTCGTTTGATGAACTTGAACTATTTGACTGAACTGGTAAAGAACGAGCTCAAGCACTAATTGAAAATATATACAGCCAATTTTGACTGTTATATTTCATTCCTTTCCCCACATTCTTTTTGGCTAAGCTCATTTGCATGAAAAAGGATCTTAGATTTTTAAGTTCATTAGTTCCCACTGCTTATTCTGTATAATCCCTTGTGAATATGATGCTGATGCCATTCAGCAGGAGAGGATTAGAGTAACCTCAGGTGGGAAACACAGTAGCAATGGACTTCTAAGACAGACTTGCTTTTTACTCACAAAGCTTCCACAAGGGATGGGAAAAAAAGAGGGGCCAGAGAGCCGGATAATGTGGCATGTCAGTAGAACTGACTGGTTTAAGGAGCTTTGAAAAACCTCCCGTTTGTGCAAAAGCAGAGCAAAGGCAGCTTCCCCTCTCCCAAATCCTTTCCCTGTAATAAATGAAGATTTTTGTATGAAGTCTGATTTTCTCATTTTTATTTTGCAGCTTTTCTTTTCTAATTCAGTCCTGGCCAAAAATAACAAAAAATAACTGGGGGGGGGGGGCTGCTCTTTAATTCCCCTTTGTGCTCTCCTGCTGAGCTCATGACATGTAATTTTATTCTTCCAGCAAAATGATCTGACACTGATGTTCAGGTGCCAAAATGTTCATTTCTGTATTGCTTATGGCATGCTTAATGCCTATCAGCCCCCAGGAGCCTTAGAACTGTGGCCATGGGATTGAAGCCATTAAGATTTAACATAAAGACCAAAATGAGAGCAATTCTAATAAAATTGGGTTTTCTAACTCAAGTGTAGAAGTGTTTTGAATAGTTTATCCATCATCTATGTGAAAAATGCATAAATGCTGTTGGCTGCCCCCCAAATCTTGTGATTTAACCTACCTAAAGGTTTCCTCTTCTTCTAGTCTGATCCTGTGCATGTACCCACAAGTAAGTGCCTTTGAATTCCATCTTGTATCTTTAATTTATAAAGGATTACACAGGATTCTTAAAACAGCTGTCAATTTTATAACTAAATAATTTTACATCCTGAGATTCATGAGGCTTCCAGCAGTCTGTGACTGCTACTCAAATATTGTACTTGCTTTTGTTAATCCAGCTCTTTACGAGAAGAACAGAGATTGGTGTTACTATTGGAAAAAAGTGAAAATTAAAATACAATTGGAAATATTGTAGTTTCCTACAACATATTTTTCCTGGTAGAGTCTGCCCTACACATTTATGGGGGGTTAGGGGTGTAGCCCAATGAAAAAAGAAACATGAATATTGTAAGCCTCCCCCCCCCCAATGCATGCTACAGACCCCTTTCCCAGCAACAGCTGTAGCCCATCCCTCTAGGACATCAAAACGATTAAAGCAGGCAGTGGCTAATCCACTCCTTGTCCCCCCTTGCCTCCAGTCCTGCCAACAGCACCAGCCATCACTACCTTTCCACCTTGGCACTATGATACCTCAGCCAGAGTCCCCCACCTTCTGTCCTACCAACAGTGCCAGCACATCACTCCTTTCCACCTGGGAACCACAACACTACAGCCAACTTTCAAAGGCCCTTAGGCAGTGATTCACCTCCTTAAATTAGTTTCAGTGTCCTAGAGGGATGTAAGGCTTGAAAATCTGGCTGAGGCATCATGGTGTCAAGGCGGGAAAGGGAACAACTGTCTGGTGCTGTTGGCAGGACAGGAAGTGGAGAAGAGAGAGAGAGGAGGGAGGGAGGAGGAGGTGAGCAGGGGCGAATTCGAGCCACTTAAGCAGCAGCTACAAATCACAAATAATCAAATCCGCAAAAGAGAAACCAGTGAATGTGGAAGACAAGTCTATTTAAATGTTGTTTATATATTATTAATAATTCATTAGTTAGGATTATTTGTATGTCATTATGCAGTTGTGTGTAAGTATTTGTTACTTACTGTATGTGTATTTGTTTGTTTATGTGTATTTATTATATATTTAATAAATTTTTTTAAAATAATTCATTTTGATTTTGTCGATTACTTTATGAATAATCAGTTACTACAAACATAAAAGTCATAATGTAAATTGACACACAAAATTTATGAGTTACTTTTAATAACAACTGAAGTTTGCGTAACCATAGTTTTTTCTAGTGGTGTCTCTTCATGCAAGCCATTCTGGCTCATTGCTGATGTGATTACACATCTTTATTATTCTTTTAAAGCAATGGTTCATTAAGTATAAACAGAGGTACTCTTGTGGTGGTGTGAATAACAAGTCCCTTTATTTCCTTTGGATAGTGCTAAAATGGTAGCACACTAGAAGGAAGTTTTCAGAATTAACATGACCATTTTACCTTGGGTGTGATGGGGGAACTTCCCTATGATAGAACGACACACTTTGTACACTCATTGTTTGTATTCTGCATCACACAAACTGACTTAGCACACATAGCAAAACAGTCATTTCTCCTCCTTCTCACATGTTCCCAGGTGGCTCCAAAGGGTTTCTCCAGCCCTCCAGAGTATTTAGAGACATTGGGTTGTGTGCAGGGGATCCACTTTTGTCAGTGGAATTAAACCATTAAGTAGCCATTTTCTATTACGTGGGCCCTTGGTATACGCAGGGGATCCGTTCCGGACCCCTCCGGCGTAACCAAATTCCGCATATGCTCAAATCCATGGTCCCCAATGGCAGCGCGTGTGCACGCGGCCGCATTAGAGACAAAAGTCCCTAGCTTACCCTCCCCTTTCCTTCCTTCCCTCCTCCTGCCTCCCCTCCCTCCTTTCCCCACTTACCTTTTTCATTGCCGCGCCGCCAGCACCACCTTGGCCTCTGAGTCGCCGTTACCGGCGCGGCGGTACGGCGAGGGATGCTGCCCTCGGCCTCTGCGGGAAGGCCGGGTGGCGCTTTGGCCTCCAGCGCTGCCCAGCCTTCCCGTGGAGGCAGCGGTGGAGGCCAAGGCTGGGCATGGCTCCTTTCTTCACCGCTGCCCCGTAGAAGGGCCGGGTGACTACCTGGCCCTTTTGTGGAGGCAGCGGCAGCAGCTGGAAGAGGCCAAAGCCTTCCCTGCAGCCCGCCTCACCGCTGCCTCCGCAGGAAGGCCGGGCGGTGCTGGAGGCCAAAGGGCCTCCAGGCAGCCACCCGGCCCTTTGCGGAGAGGGCAGTCACGAGGAGGCCGAAGCCTGGTCTCCAGGCCGGCCTCCTCGCAGATGCAGCGTCCGCAGAAGGGCTAGGTGACTGCCTAGAGGCCCTTTGCCTCCAGCACCGCCCGGTTTCCTGCGGAGGCCGAGGGTCATGCCCCTCGCTGCTACCCGCCGCCACCGGTAACGGCGACTCGGAAGCCAAGGTGGCGGCGGCGGCGGCGATGAAAAAGGTAAGTGGGGAAAGGGAGGGAAGGAGGGAGGGAGGGAGGCAAGGAAAGGGGAGGGTAAGCTAGGGACTTTTGTCCCCAATGGCGGCCATTGGGGACAACTTCTGGGTTTGCCTTCCGCGGATGCTCAAATCCGCGGAAGGCAAATCTGCGTATAAGAAGGGCCGACTGTATTTTTGGATTCCATTGCTATATATCACAAAGTGACAAATCAAAAACGGGTTTTCTTAAGGCTTGTCAGGAATAGCAATAGACATCTTGCCTGCTGTACAACGTTGGGAATTAGGTACGATGGGTTATAGAGTAGAAATGGTATTGGTAAATTGTGATGATCTCACACACAGGTGCTGAGAGAATGCTGGAAGGGAAGCAAACATGCAACAAGTCCTTTCTGTGAAAAAAATCTAGTTGTAACAATAAAGAATGAGAGGAACTCAGAAATCCAAGTTATTTTTAATAACCTCTGGCAGGATTAAATCCTCTCCTGGAGCCTTCTCTAATCTTAATTGAGCTATCAGGCTTTTGATCTCAGTACAACGGATTAGATAAATGAACATCTAGCTGGGTTTTGTAATCTGATGAAAAATGTGTTTGATACAGTATTTTATATGACATAAGGATGTTTATTTATAGTTATTTAATGGCTCCCTTTTCTATATGTTTAAAGTGTTTTAAATTGATTGTATTCTGCCTTTCTCATGCTGGTCTAGGACTGTAATAAAGATCTTTGTACTTTGAGAGAAGTGTGGTTATTAATTATAACAAATTAGAATTAAGGCCACCTGAACTTTGAAAACTGTATGTAGGTTACTTAGGCAATTTTAATGCTTGCTGGTCAGCTTTGACAATGAAGTCATTAGATTGGTTAATAAAGGTTTTCTGAGTTTTAACTACTGAATCCTGGACTTGTGAACTAAGTATCCTGCTGGACTTAACAAGGTTACACCTTGAGCACCATTATTTTGCACTAAATGTAGAACAGGGGCAAAAATCTTTCAACTCTCCAAATGGTACTAGACTGAAATTGCCATCATTCCTCACATGTTGGCTGTTCAGATTTGGAGTCCAACAAACTTTTAGAGAGCCACATACGTCCCACTCCAGATATAGAGGAGCTATTAGATTCTAGAGTGAGACAAAGGATGAGTCAAATCACTGGAGATGACTAGATCAGGATATATAGTCAGTGACAATAGTTTGACCTGCATTTCTCCTTTCTCCTTCATGAAGCAGCTTTAAACCTAACATATTGGAGCAGATCAAAGCACCCCCAGGCTTCATAGATAAACTAGTCTCTTTCTCTCTAGTGGTACCTGATAGAGGTTGTCAGAAGTAGGGCAGGATTCATGGAAAGTAGGCCAGAAGTGTGCCTGAGACACAGATGCTTGCTGTGAACTCAGCTGGGGAGATGAAGCTCATGCTGTAGAAGCCTAAGTGAAAGTGACACAAGTATATTTCTGCTTTTGATTTGGTGGCTCTTATCAGAACAAAGAAAGAAGCTACACAACCTGACCCACTTGCTCATACTATTGGCATATCCATACTCATACATGTACCCAACATATTAAATGATTTAAAAATGGTTGGTCCACACAGGCCAGAATAGCGTTATGTATTGCTTCATTAATTTCTGCCAGACATAATTCTCTATTATGGCTATCACACACCTACCATGGAAGCCTTCATAATGTTATATAATACACTTTCTTACACTGACAGTGTAATCCTTTATTCACTTACCTGATAGTAAATCCATAGAAAATGCAATGAAGCTTACTTCTGAATAGAAATGTGTATGATTTCACTGCAACTGATAAACTGGAGCACATATCCATTATAAGAATGGGATAGTAAAGCAACAAGTTGCTTTAGGACTCATTTTGATAAGCTTTTTATAATCCATGGGGGTGGGATTCTGAAGGGAGTTCTGCTTCTTCAATGGAGTAGTGATGCCAGAATGCACAAGTGAGTTCTCAGTGAGCTGCTACTAATATTGAGCTCACTAAGATAATTCAACTGCTAGCTCTTTTCTACTAACTCTCCCATGGCTGCCTTTGAGACTTAAAATTGTAGGGTGGCCTCTCCACTCTGTTTTCTGAGTACAGTAATTATTGCAGTCTAGGGGAAAGCATAGTCTGCACACAACTGAGGTCTGTGTTGCTCACAAGCTGTGTAAAATAAGCTATGGACCCCTAGGATTTGGGGGCAGAGGAAAGAAAGGGAGGGAGGGACAAGGAGGTATAGAGTGAAAGCTGCTAGTACCATACTAAAATGTTAGTATTTAAGGTTTGTGTTGTAAAGATTTGGCATGCTAACATATCTTTGGGGACTCCTTGCCCCCCAAAAAGCCACAACTAGAAAAAGACAAAACAAGAAAAGCTTAACCCAGTTTCAGTATGATTTCCAGTTTTCCTTTTCCTAAGGTCACCCCCCAAATCATCATCTGAATTTCAGAGGCAATCTGCTTTAAAACTAGCTGTTGAGCAAAAACAGCTGGTGCCTTCATGTTCCACCTGTGGGTGTCACAGAGGCAATAACATAGGTTTTCCATATGCTCTTATGAAGTTATTGATTCAAAAATCCTCCAACTTCTCTGTTCATTTGCACTATTTATATGTATACAGTCGCCCCCCCCCCATCTGCAGACTTGATGATCCATGGAGGGGTGACCTGCCATTGAGCTGAATGGGGCACGCTTCCGCAGTGTGCACCCTATGCTTGCGTGCATTTATACGTTCAGCGAAATATGCAATACTTGATCTGTATATATATTTTTGTCTTCTTGAATCTTTACAATTATTCTTTTTTTCCCTTTTCTTTTTTTAAGTTTACAGTAAGTCATTTTCCCATCTTGTTGGCATTCTGGAAAAAATTTTTTTAACACATTTTAATTCCCCCCCCCCAACTTTCTCCACTATATTTATTGAAAGTTGCTTCTGTAGTAATTTAACTTCTTTAAGTATCCTTAAGTTAGATGGATCTTTTTTTAAATTTTTCCAATTTCTTCTGTAATTTTCTGAATGTTTTCTTTATATTTTATTTTTATTTTGCAGCTATGTTGTATGAAAAACCTCTCATCACAGCTTTTGAGGCCTCCCATACAGTTATCATTTCAATTCCTGTTCTCTTTCCTTCTCCTCAAAATAGTTCTCCTCAAAACAGTACTTCAATATTTCCTTCTCAATTATTTCTGTATTTTGCAACAAGTCATCGTTCAGACACCAAGAGAATTCTTTCTTCTCATTCTTTAACGTTAAAAATATTGGGTTATGGTCTGATAAGTTTTTAGTTTGTATGTCCATTTTTATGATTTTAGGGCAAAGTGATCTAGATGTTTTAAAAAATCTATTCTTGAATATGATTTATGTCCTTCAGAATAAAAGGTGTAGTCTTTCGCCTTCCCATACAAATGTCTCCAGGTGTCTATTAGCTCAAAGGTGTCCAGCATTTTAAAGAAAGATCTTGGTAATTTACCTTGGTTTTTTGTTGCCTGTTTTATTGATGATCTGTCCAACTTTGGCTCTGACACTGTTCCAGTTTCCTAGCATAATTATAGAGTCATAATTGTACTCTTGCATTCTGTTAAGCACTCTTTGATAGAATTTATCTGCTCTCCTGAGGAGCATACACTCCTACCAATAATGCTTTTTGATTTTGTATAATTATTTCTGTTCCAATGTAGTCACCATTTATATCATTGAATATTTCTGTTGCTTGAAATCTTGTGGAGACATATATAATTAGCCTTTTTCCTTTCTGAAGATTTTTTTTGACAATCTGTTATCTTTTCTCTTAATGTGCATTTCCTGTAGACAAAATATATCTTGTCTAAAAGGGAAATACGCAATGCTTAAACGATCCAGTGTGTTGTTACTGGCTGCCAGTAGCATCACTAGGGTTTGTGTCTTCCTAGTGTGGTAACTCATGCTGTCACCCCCAGGTTGCCTGGCACATTCCCCCCTCCAATCCTGGCCAATGGTCCCTCAGGAGTAGATGGGCTGCTGTGGAAGAGAAAGGATGGCCTCTTTGTTGCTGATAGGGAGGTGGACTGGGATACCTGAAGGGACTTTGTCCTTCCTCCGGGCTGTTTCAGTCTACTTGATGTATCTGCAAGTCCAAAAAGAGGTTGAGGTGCCATTTGGCAAAAGGAGAAGATTCCAGGAGTTCACACACTCAAGGCCTCCAGAGGGAAAGCTACTTAGAATCAATCCCATGGGGAGATACGTAGGGTCTGAAATGCTGGTGGGACTAGACGCACTGGCCGCACAGCTGTAGGGAGGCAGGATAGAATTCTTGGGTGGACTCCTGGAGCCCCTTCTGGGAAAAGCTTGGACACTTGGCCCCTTCTGCAGCATGGAGAGGCCAGGCAAATGGTCCATCATGAGTAGATCGGACCGCTGCAGAAGAAAGGCCACCAGGCAGGTGGACCAGGACACCTAAAAAGATTCTGTCTGCTTCCCATGCTGTTCTCGTCTACCTGCCTTTTTTTTTCAGCTACCAAAGGGGTCCAGGTGCCATTCAGCAATGGAAGAGTCTCTAGGAGTTTGCCATGGCATGCCAACGGTGTACTGGCTGGCCACCTTGCCCCCTCCAGCTAGGTGAGCTGGGTCCTTCCCATGACCTTTCTCCAGGAGTCCTGATCTACTCGCAGTGAGGAGCAACAGTACACTCTACAACACAAGGTAGCCCCTTCCCACCAGCACACCAGGTGACACTCCCCGCTAAGGTGCCACCTCCCTCTGAGGTATCACTGAATGCAGCCCACACGCACTTAGTGATGCCTCTACTTGCTGCTGTCACTTCTTGCAGAAATTCTTAATAATAATAATAACAACAACAACAACAACAACAATAATAATAATAATAATAATGTATTATTCTTAGAGACCTTCTTACATATCTCTTCATTGGGAGACCGCCAATGAATACCAGGTTCTGTCAGCTATATTTTTGAAGAAGGAACTGGCAAAACCAGCTCTGATTAAAAAGTTGACTTGGTAGCAATTAAGAACAACAACAAAGACATCCTAAAAGAACAGAACAACAGAACCATGTATCATGCATTAGCATGTGTGCACCATTGTGTATGCATGCACAAGTGTGTAAATTAAATATTGGTGTGGGGGAAAAACATCTAAAAAGTTGCCTCAGTGTAGGTTCTCTCCTTCATGCAGTTGGATGTAGTCAGCTATATGTGAAAATATAAAACAATTTCTCTAGGCTGGTTGATTTGTCCAAATTTGTCTTGATTACAATAAAGAAATAGGTAAACCAGCAACTGAAAGAAAACATTTATTGAATCAAAAGTCAATACTCTCCTTTTAATATCTACAAGACAACATTGAACTTACAGTATTTAAGAATGAACATAATGTACAAAAAATGTATGTTTGTTATAAAAATATGTCTCTCTTTTCTGGCGACTGAGCTGTGGATTATTATTTCATTTTATTTTTTGTGGACCTCGGATACACTCTTTAAATTTGATTTTCTGTCAGTGACAATAAAAAAATGGTCCTGAAAGCCTAGAATAATTTGAAGAGCATTTTAAACAAGACATTTGAAATCTTGACCATGACAACATCTGCTAGAATGGCCACATATTTGGCACAAGCAGCCAGAAGGTAGTTTCAGTCAGTAAAAATATCTGACTGGCCTACCGGAACCATTATTTACTCAACACTGCATTGCCTCCTCTGCATGCAGTGGGCATTGGAGAAGTCAGAGGTCCAGGTCACAGATATAGGATAACAGCTGGTATATCTGCTCAGCTACTACTTGTTCTCTTATCAGCAATGCTTACACAGATTACCAAATCAACAGAATGGGCCCAGCAGTGATCTTGGATAAGGCTATCATTCTATTATCGTTTGAAGAATGCTGACCAGGTTTTTGGTTTTGTGTGTTTTAAAGGTGTCCATGTAATTTATCCTTCATGTTGATATCTTCCCCTTACATATGAATGGGAGTGGAGAAAATATCAACAGGGATTAACTACAAAGCAATGCTACTGTGTAATTGCCCTGTAGTTCCAGTGACGTTTGCATTTGGTTTCTGTATGAAATGAAACACAAATATCTCTCTCTGTGTGTGTACTTGTCACCTATGAAGATTTTTAAGTCCAATTAGGCTCAGTTATTCCACTTGCCAGTTAGGATGTTAAGAATTGTGCATGAGGAGGATTCTAAGTATATTTTTAATAAAATATTTTGCTAGTGTTCAATCAACTGACTTCAGTTCTTTGTGACAAAGGGAACATGAGGATGGACAAGACAAAAAGAAAAAAAAGGGAGGGGAGGGCAAAAAAAGAAGGAAAGGGGATCACTTACAGAAATATTTCCAAAACAGTGCAATATTAAAACACAATTTTCACACTTTGTGAAAGAGGAACATGCTTTGGAACCTGAGCAAACGGCTTATTTACCACTAAAGCAAAAAGCCACCCTGTATGTTCTTTTTGCTGGCATCAGTTCCTGCCAGGTTACTATGTTGCTCGCAGCAACTTACATGGCCCCTAAATATTTAGTACGCAGAAACTGCCAACTACTTGAGAGGTCAACTAAATTCCAGCTATAATACTGCAGGCAGTTTAACATGCTGCTACTGGAAATACCAGAATGGCCTAAAATTAAGCATTAAAAAAAAAAGGAGGAGGGGAGAGCTTGGAAGTAATTCTTTGAAATTAATTTTTTGCCACTATTTTACAAAAAATAAAAAAATAAAAAAATAACAACCATTTCAAAAGCCCTTGTTTTAATTGTTATCTTGATGACACCAATGAGTTTTGCAGTGTTTAATGGTTGTTACTTTAATTTGTTACTGCAGCAAAGTAATTTAGATTGATTTTTAAAATTTAAAAATAGCATATACTATCAAATAATGCAATAATATAATGTTTTATGTTTTCACTAACAGAATTTAATGTCAACGAATTAATTTTCATTGTAATGGCAACTTTAACACATTAGCACCAATGCTAAAATTTCCAAGCTCGGGGTAGGGGGAGGCAGGAAAAAATAGGGGAAAGCAGTCAAATATAATGCCTCTTTAACCAGACAAAAGCGCCACCACAACATTTAGCTTGTACGTTACTACACTGGCTTACAATCTTGAGGTCAGCTCTTTCAAAATAAATATATTGAACATTTACAACAAAATGCCTTATGAATGCAAGCTCCCTCTTTATTATCTCAAGACCAGCTGGATCAAAACCCAAAGACAATGTATTTTCCAAAGCAGCTAAAAGTTACAAGTCCTCCCTACACACCCGCAAGATATTGGCATGGTTGGGTGCTACTGCAAAACTTTTTAATAAGCAATAGTATCATCAATCTGCAAGAACAAGCATTTTTTTAAAAAAACACCTAAAGTAATTTTTTTTGGCACCCAACAGGCCACCATACCAAGCAATTTCACATAGCATGCGGTCATATACTTTGCTGATTTCTGACTGTGTGAAATGATAATTGTGCTTGCAGGTCCCAGACCTTTAAAAATACCTATATTAACAATGACAGGTCTGACACATTAATAGGAACCCAATTACAGAAAAGGAAACAAAGATTTTTTTTTAAAAAAGCAACATATGAGAAGAGCACAAAAAGGGCCTTGCAGAGGAAACACAAAATTCAAATCAACCCAGTATTGAACCATATGTTGAGAATTTAGTTTACTTAAATTTTTTTTTTTAAAAAAACACTGACAGTAAATGGAAAAAAGCTCCCCAAAACAACTTAACCAATACTATATCCACAGATGTTTTGGTAGCAGTGAAATGTAAGATTGCCACTGGAAAGGCACAACAAGACCAGTTTAAAATATCATCCTCAAAAGCAGAATGGGAATGTTTCAATGGCGAAATCACAAGGGGTGGATGATGAGCCATCAACTTCTCTTGTCATGAGCACAGGAAGCAGTCACCAAGGCATAAAGAGAAGGACACAGGAAAGAAGGTACAGAAATTCATAAGAGCCTGTAAAGAGCAAAGTGCCACATGAGTAAAACTTGCAAAACAACATACTCAAATGAAGGAATAGAAACATCAATTAATAGGAATAAAATACAGCTGTCACTGAATATATCATCTATAGCTTGAAATCTCCTTCATAGTTAATGTATAGGAAAATATGTGCTATGTTCTGAGTGAAGCATGGAAACATTAATCTTTTAGGTTATAGAGTCTGGTGCTGGCCTAGTGGATTTTTCCAAGCTTTGCTTTTGACACCATTCAACATATTTTTCCCCACCAGCTGTAGCCAATATTTCAAGAGTGGAGAAAATTAGACCAGGCCACCACAGTTTAAGTGTGGGATGTGGGATCTACAGTCCTACAGCATCTGGATGGACACATATTCCTTACCCCTGCAATGATTCATAGTGGGGTTAAGGAACTGTATAGCATAGCACCATGTTAAGTGTTCCTGTGATAAAATCACTTTCTTTTATCTGGAACAACAAATGCATTAATATCCAATTACACAACCATTTGAGGTTTTACTGTAATGCATTCCTCCTGCTCTCATCTCTGCATTCAACTCTTCAGATTCTGGCACTGAGAAAACAATTCAAGTGCAAATACTTCCTACAAAGATGAGAACACTGAGTGCCTAAAGCTAACGCTTGATGGATAAGTGCATGAAATCAGTTTAACCAAATCTTTACAAATAAATGGTACTGGAAATACTTGCTCTTTATTATCTCTCTTTGCTTAACACAGCACACAAATTTTTACACACATCGTCCCCCTTTCTCACTCCAATCCAAGCTCAGCATTTTAGATTAACAAATCTAAACAAGTTTGCTATTTAGAGAACTATTTTAAAGGGGTATTACAGCTTACAATCATGTCTCAGCTAGGCAGCAGCAATAGGCAAGAACATCTACAAACGTTATATTGTAATACTCACTGGAAATATGTGCTTCAGTTATCCTGCCTTTGTATCTACAAGCTGCATTTGAACATTTGCAGACATGCCTCCTCCATAGCCTCCTTTGGACTGCATTTGGTTCTGAATTGAACTCACCTAGACAAACAAGGATAAGGTAGAAAAGACAGATCTATGAGAGACATGAACTTGTTTATTAAATCAGTGAAAGATCACTGCCAAATTATAGCTTTCCTAGAGATAGCCAAACTATTGTTGCAAAAAGGACACATCAGCTATGCTTGTTCTTTCCCCTTGTTCAATTATATGTCAGTTCAATCTTTTCACTGCACAGAGAACGGAGTCACTTTCATAAGACTGAAAAAATCTGTTAAGACTTATGTCCTCCATGGACTGATTCATATACATGCATATGAATACAGCTTGGGAGTTATGATTGGGGTAACAAGGACAGAATGCCATTCCTTTTAAAAATAACAGAACAAATGGTAATGTAACAACATGCCTTTACTTGTTACTCCAAAATGGTTGCTGGGGGTCATTTTGGGGAGATTTTTGGCCACTTTTGTGATTTTCATAGAATCAGAGAAATTTAAAAATTACAAGGGGCTGCAAGAGCAATCTAGTCCAACTGCCTAGAATGCAGGAATACACAACCACATCAAATTTGTACAGGAATACACAAATACAAGTAAGTCTACATATGCATCACTTGATGCTTTAAGCTTTCTTCATACCTTACTAACAAGAATGTTTCACTCAGTCAAGGGTCACTGTCATGAAAAAGTCTATGCATCTGGCAAACAGGGTTTCCTCTCCTAGGAAATCTATATGCATAGATCTCTACAAGTGTAAGCCTTTCTTTGTAAATGTCTACTTTGTTGTGTTGCTTTAGGGATCCAACCCGTCAATGTGGCCTTGTTATTTCACAACTAGCCATTATATGAGCAATGCAAAGCAGGGCATCTGATTACTTATGGCTGCAGTGTGAAGGGTCTTCAACAAAAAGTATGAATGGTTTTGTCTGTGATGGTCATTTCATCACATTGCAATTAACTTGTGTATGTGTGTGTGTGTATATATATATATATATATGTGTGTGTGTGTGTGTGTGTGTATATATATATATAAATATGGCATCAAAATAAAGGTGTTTTTTTTAAAAAAAGAGAGAAGACAAATAATATCAACTGTAAAAGAAACTTCAGAAATGCAGTGTATGATTAATGTTGCATGTGTCCTAAAAATAACTCTATATAATAAGGTTGACAGATACATAACCATGTGAATGAAATGCCTCTCTAAAGAGATAGAGTAGGCTTTGACTTCTGAAAAATACAGTAATGCATAATCTGGCACAAAAGATTTATTTGTTTTCTAACTGACCCAACTCCCTTCTCTTTCAAGAGGGGATTGATTTAAGTGGAATGTTGATAAATGAAATAAATACTTCTTGGATCAAGTAAATAAAAGAGACAAAAGGTTTTGCAACTCTGTCCATAATAGTCTAGCACATTTCTCACTGGGATTTGCAAATCATGAATCAAAACAGTCACTGCTGTTAAAGACAACAAACTGTAATATTAGCGAAGCCTCTCTGTGTGCAACAAAGATGCAAAAAAGGCAGAACACAAAGTTGCTGTGATGGACACACACACACAAATACAAAAATCTTACTCAGATCTTTGAGGTATTACTGTGCAGTGCATTATTTTATACTGTATATTTGTGACAGCTGACAGTGAAAAAAGGGGATAAGAAGAAAATAAATTCGAGATGTGGTGCTGGGAAACAGTGCTAAGGATAGTGTGGGGCAGCCAGAAAGTCAAATAAATGGGTCCCTGAACTGATCAAGCCTGAAATCAACCTGGAAGCCAAGATGATCCAACTGAGGCTATCATACTTTGGCAACATCACAAGAAGGCATGGCTCGTTAGAAAAGACAATAATGCTGGAATAAGTAGAGGGTATAGAAAGAGAGAAACACTGCATGCCAGATGGATAGATCCAATCAGGGAGGTCACAAATCTGAATTTGCAGGAACTATGGTGGGTTACAGACCGCCATAAGGGACATCCTTAGGACGTCCCATTTTGAAAAAGGGGCGTCTCTTTCAGACGCCCCTACTCCTATTATGGACAGAGTCCGTAACAAATGGCGGCAGCCTTTCCACATGGCCACTGCCATATTGACGTAGTGGATTCTATGCATCCACACGTCATGCCCCGGAAGTGACGCCGCGAGTGCGCGACTAGTGCCTTGCGATGTCTTTTCCGGGGCCCAGCGGTTTGGCCGCTGTGGCTCCCAGACGCTGCGGCTCCCAGACGCTGCAAGCGGCGGCGGCGGGAGACCGCCGCATTTCGGCAGTCTGTAACCCACCTTAGAGACAAAGCAGACTGGCTTTAAACACCAGCTTCCCAGCATTTTGGGGGTGTTTAGATGCTACATGCCCCCAAGATGCCTGGAAGCCACCCAGCTGCCCAGACATGAGCTGGCTTCTGGGCACTCCAGCAGCGTGGCATTTACATGCTGCAAGAGCACAGTAAACCCAAGCCGGGCGGAAAAAGCCAGCTTTTTTCCAGTGCAAAAAGGAGCGGCAATCTGCTGATTATTTTTGGCTTTGCAAAAAGGAGGATTGGGGCTGTGGTGTGTGGTTGCCATGGTCCCAAATCTAACTTTCTCAGGGGCAGCCAGTTCTGCCCCTAAACAGACCAGTGGAGGGCAGGGGATTGTAGAAATGTCTCACCCACAGGGTTGCCATGAGTCGAGGCTGACCCGAAAGAAGTTAACAACAACAACAACAACAACAACAACTTTTTTTCCAGTTTTAAAATTCAAGTGTCTATTTTCATCTTCAAACATGACTCCATGTTTGCACAAGCATTCTTGTGTCATTTTATCAACAATTGTCTCTTTCTCTGTGCATTTGTGAGTGGTCACTACACTATGTTACAAATAACATGTCTGAAAATGTACTTATAATCAATTTACGTATAATTTATATAATATATATTTATATTTATAAAATATAGTATCTTAGAGTGATATATCAGGATTGTTCAGGCTTCTAACATTGTAAGTTCTAAAATACACAAAGCATAAAATGGTTGTTAAAGAGATCACTGATGGTCCGCACCTTCAGAGCATATCCTTCTCGCATGTAGACAGTTTATCACTGGAAAGAAAGCTCCCAACCCACCCTAGGAATGGACAGGGCTTCCTCTATCCCTCCTTTGAACAAGATGCTGTTGTGGAGAAACAAAAAGGACAAGGATATCTTAGGCGGGATCTACACCGCCAAAAAGGGGCGTGGCAGTGGCAATTCTAGGGTTAGGGAGTGCGCACCATTTGCACGCTCCCTAACCCTAGGACATACTCTGTATGTCAAAATGGCGGCGCCCTGTCTACATGGGCACCGCCATTTTGACAGGACAGACATGCTGTGTACAAATGGCGCGTCACGGGCGTCACATCATGGCGCCACTGTAGGGCACTCGTGCTGCCCTTTTGGAGCTGCTTCTGCCGCGCATATTGCTGGTGCAGCCTTTAAACAGCCGTGCCAGCAATACAGAGAGAAAGGGGCTGAGCAGCCCCAAAGGGGCAGTCTGTACTCCGCCTTAGTCACCCTGCACTTGTATGGCAAGGTAATGTCTAAAGCTATTCTCTACTTAGCACAGTTTGAGCATCACCTATGCCACTTCAGCTCAGCCCTAAGTCTTAACTCCTCTTGCACTCTAAAGAAAACATGCAAATTTCTGAATTCTTGCTTCCAAAGTTGCATTGCCCTTTTCCTACAGATAGAGCATCTCCCCACAATATTGTAAAATCTCTTTGTGATTTCTTTTGTCCAATGTGTTGTGTACATGCATGCATGCTTTCTGCACCTGTTGGGATTTGGATTCAGTTATATAAATCTTTCCAAGCTACTTCATTAGACAAATTGCAAGCAAGATAGAGGCAGTTTCTCTGAAGAAACTAGTTAATGTATGTATTTGTATGTCTTTTTAAAACAAACACTAGTGACTGCATTTGAATATCACACAACCACCATGATCAGAAAAGACAAATCATCTCTGGTGTGACAATCAGAAGAACAACTGGATCGTTCGAATATTATATTGATGACACTATTACAATTCCTCTTAACACTGCAGATTGCTCATGGAAGGGGAGTAGACAGGAGAACTATTAGCAGCAGCTGATTTGGAGAACTACAATCACTACATATTCCCTACCCTACTGCCTTACTCTATTGTGAGTAAGTATGGATCATGAAAAACCAATTATTTACAACTGTGATCATGAATCCTAGCATTATTTTTTACTAGATAATGCTGCAAGATTGTGAGCTATAATTTCTGATACTAGATGAGAGAACACATCTTCTTAGAATAGACACCAAACTGTATGACACATAATTCTTCCTTCTCTTCTTTGCAATAGGCTGTCTGTCATTTAGTTTCTCTATGCCACAGACATCAATTCACTTCAATTTTTATACAATACATTAAGGCCACAATCCTATAAACACTTAGCTGGGAGTAACTTCCACTGAATGCAATAAGGATTAGTTCTTAGTAGATGGATTATTTCTTAGTTGACACACGTAAGACTGAGCTGTAGTTATCATAAATTTGTTTTCTAGATTTCATTTAATAAGAGTTCCTTGACTAGAAACATGCTAGGTCTTAATTAACTAATGGATTCATTTGCACTTTTGGAATTTCCACTTAGTTTCCTTTCTTATTCTCTCTTTATAAAAACTGGTTTGTTTTTCTGTTCAGCCATCTGTATAAACTGGCTTTTCTGTACAAGAGCTGTAAAACTGTCCAGCCAAAATGCCCATAATTCAGTAAGCTCCATCATAGTAAAACTCTGTATGATTCACAACACCATCACATTACTTTAAAATGTGA
Source organism: Sceloporus undulatus (assembly GCF_019175285.1). Taxonomy (NCBI): domain Eukaryota; kingdom Metazoa; phylum Chordata; class Lepidosauria; order Squamata; family Phrynosomatidae; genus Sceloporus; species Sceloporus undulatus. Next base: position 258,107,380 of record NC_056523.1, read on the forward strand.
GCCATTTAACATTTGTGACTTTAAAAATACACATAAAACCTGAAATATTTTTTAATCTAAAATCTAGGGTAGAGAAGTTTGGTTCTAAATTATGGATCTTTTCAATCTAAATCTAAAAAGCTATGGAATTCTTAGCAATAATACTTACCGAATTCATTCCACTAAAGAGGTCTCCTGAGCCTACATGAGCCGTGTGAACAAAGTTTGTTGGCTCACCAATCATACTCCGATCAATCCGTCGCCGTCTCTTCTGAAAAGTTGAGAAACAGATAAATTGGTTTAATCAACAATGGAAATGAGGTTTAAATATGAGACATGGGGCAGATATTAAATGTAACTAAATAAAAGTTACTTTTAACAGCTTACCAGAGCTTCATTACATTTTCAGATCAGAACTCAAATTCTTGATTAAAAGCGCCACCTTTATGATTTCTTTTTTTCTTCCTTTGTTATAAATATAACAAAAAGACCCAACTCCACTAGAAGTAGTCTCATTTGTCAGACTATCTGTTTATTTGAATGTATCCGTCTGTTAGAACCTCTCAAGCTTTCATCCATCATTTACCATTTCAATTCCCAAAGCCCCATCAGCATGGATGATGATTTTGGGATTTGAAACCTGAAGTATCTGAAGGAACAGTGTTTGAGAACCAGTGGGGCAGCTGGAATTTTCTGCTCACTGGTCCCATCCTCTTTGTCTTCAATACACATACTTGTTACTTTCCAAAGGACCAATGAAAACAAGCCCTCAGTCATTTAAAGCACATTTTGGGGTTCTTCAAAAAACAACACTCTTCTTTTGAAAAGTGCTGCACGTGGCTGTGGTATGTGTTCAATTTGTTTTTTTTTACTATATTATTGCTAATTCCTTGCAACAACATAACAATTACTTCAAGTCTGATTATTACTTTATACCTCCGTTTGAAAAGCTTGTCTCTTTTGCACATTAGGCCTTAAGAGCATATCCAATTGTTAGTTTCCAATAGAGCGGGGTCACTGAATCACTGAAACCTACGTTGCCTAACTCCTGTTGATCCAATAAATTTCATTCTAGCTGGGACTAGTAATTGGATTTAGGCTTTAGTTCTTACAGAATTACTGCTATATTTTTCCTAAAATTGAATCACTCCCAGTGACAAATAGCAAATTCAGCAACCTAATAATATGGAGAGAGAGCCAGCAGAGTGTAGCTGAGTGTTAGACAATGACTCTGGCATGTAGGATTCAAATCCCCACTTGGCCATGAAAATCCACTAGTGACCTTGGGCAAGTCATTCTCTCAGCCTCAGAAGGCAAATGCAACCCCCTTCTGAAGAAAACCCCATGATAGGTTTGGTTCATGTTAGGATCACCATAAGTCAGAAACATTTTGAAGGCATACAACAACAACATGATATGGACAGGGGCTACCTTTTTGATTTAAAACACAGTGAGGAGCCAGACACTTTATTTTTTCTGGTTCACGTTTCTTTCTCAATATTTCTATTCAGCAAAGTGAAATTACAGTAATCACTCAAATATCCAACAAATACTGTTCTCTTAACTGTCAGTCAGGTAGAAGCAAAGAATCCATATCTCTTCCGAATAAATCAGTCAAGAAAAACACAATTGCCCCCAAAAGATTTCTTGATCCACTATAAACATTTCTCTCACATATTTTAAAGGAATCAGCATCCTTCAACCCATGTGATAAGATGGTAAGACCACCTAGAGCTTTGGGTGGGAGTTTACACGTCTCATCAGCAGGATATCTGCTGTCCAAACACTGTCCCTGTTGAATCACTGCAAATCAAAGCCACAGCTGAGAATACATCATGGGCCATAGCCCATAAACACAAGGTATGTTTGGAATGAACTCAGGCCCACAATAGACGTGCCCTTTTCACAGACTCCCTGCTTTTACTGGACAACTAACACACTGGTCTGCTTGAACTCTGTTACACAAATGTTAAGCATGGAAAAGCATGCCAGAATTACAAAAAATAAAATAAAAGCTGGCACTATAATCATAAACACATGTATTTAGATAAGAGTTCCATCAATTTCAAAGGAATTTATTTTAGAGTGCTTAAGGTTATAGCCAAATCCTGTCACCCAATTTAGCCAGTGGAAGGTACCCAAAGAGTGTTATCAACTGGAGGAAGGCAAAGAGACTGACATACAGAGTATGATGTGGAGGAACACAACTACAAAACATTGCTTGTGTAACAGTTATAGTTATGAAGAAACTGGAAGATCACAAGCATTCCCTCTGAGACATCAGGAGTACCTAGTCCCTGTGACATAACTGAGCCAATTATATTCGGAATAAAAGTTACAGCAAACAGGAAAGATCCTATATACCTGTGTGTATGCCTTTAAGTCACCTGTCAGGTTATGACAACTCCATCAATTACATAAAGTTTTCTTAGGAAAGAAATACTCAGAGGTGGTTTTGCTAGTTCCTTTCTCTGAAATATAGCCTACAGCACCTGGTACTTGTTGGCGGTCTATCATCCAAGAACTAACCAGAGCTGACCCTCCCTACCTTCCAAGATCAGACAAGATCTGGTGCCTTTAGAGCATTTGCACAGTATAAATAAATGCCATTGCAGTTACCAAAATTTTTTCAAGCAAATGCACAATAGACAACAGTTAATTAGCTCCTCAACCATCAAGTAAAAAAGATCTCTCTCTCTCTCTCTCCCTCCCCCTCATTCTTTCAGTGCGTGTTTATGTGTCTACTTACAAAATGATTGGCAGCACTAGGACCTCCATATACAAAGATTCTGAGAAAAATTCAGTTTCTTGTGAAACTAGTTTTATTTGTAGTATTCTACCAGGATTCTGGTCATTTGGGTTTCTTGATAAATACTGTATGTGTATTTACTTCATAAAACTGCCTGAGTCAGGCAATTTGTCCATTTAGTTTGCATTGTTTACAATGGCTGGCAGCTGCTCTCCCAGTTTTCTAACAGGAAACTCTCCCATCCATAAATGGAAATCCCAGAAACTGAACTTGGAACCTCCTGTGTGAAAAGCACATGCTCTACCACCAGCCAGGATGTTGGGGAACTTACTAGGGATACTAAAAACAACAGTTCCTGGTGATCCCACCAATATTATGGTTATAGAATCCTATAAGAGCCATTTTACTATGTCATTGAGATTGCACCCATTATCTTACTGGTTTCAGATAATTGTTCCATTTCTCTCAGGAAGAAGGTGAGTTTTGTTTCCAAAGATGGCTTCTTGGCACTTTAATGGCTGAGCTATAACTGTTTACCACAAGCAAGCTGATGATAGGGTAACTGGCTTAACATGAAACACTACTCTTTGGGATAGTAGATAAAATAATATGTGAAAATCTCTTTTGTTTCTCTGGACACTGTATATCATCCCCTCCTCTTCTACCTATTAATGGACACTTTTTGCAGAGAGACCTGTATTTCACTTTAGTATCTAAAACATGAAGGACCCACAGCCAGAATATATATCAGTTTACAGCCCACTGGACGCTTTCAGAGCTGATCCATGTGAAGACTAAAAGTGAGGAGGTGATGTGGGCATGTCCATGAACTCCACTTCCAGTATCCAAATCCATTCAGCTCCCAACCTATCCAGGGTGAGTTGGAAGGTCTGACGTGGGTCGAAAGCTGGGTGGATGAGTTTTTATTTGCATTTCCTTGAACAGAAGCAGAAATCTCCATAAAATCAGGAACCTAATAATGTTGCCATTTCCAGAGGTTGTTTCTGCCCATACCCTTCTACCTCAGCCCCCAATGCAATTTCTATAGTCTTCAGAAGATGCTTTATGGGCATGAAACCAGCTTCTGTCAGCCTATATTCATGCACATTTTCTGGGTTAAACCCCATTAATTTTCATTTTCATTGTACCACTTACATAGGACAAAAGCAGGTAAAATAAAACATGATGTGTTATTTTTATACAATCCTAAGAATATTCTTGTATATAAGTATGAAATGTTGAGCATGAATCAGGGCTCCGGGTTTATAGATTTAAAAATAGGGTATATTCATAAATCCAATACCTCATTTGGATCTCTACCATTAGCTCAATACAGAGGGTAGCTTGCAGACACATCTACATCTGTAATGCCACACTGGACTTCATTGTGACCCACCTTCCCTTCTCCTATGATCTTGTTGCCACATGCCATGCTAGATGGTGAATTCCAGGAGCTGTAGTCAAAATAATATTTTCCCTAAGCTCTGGAGGACAGATTAATTCAGTTAATTATTTGGGTTCAGAATGGGAAAAATAAGCAAATCCCCCCACAATTTTTAAAAATAAGCCATTAAGACATGTTACTGATAGTTCTATGATTTTTCTACACATTAAAGAGTTGGACATTTGGAACTAGATTCTCAAGTTACTATGACAACTGAGACACTAGCTGAAATTGTTCCTGTTTTGAAGTGGCTAAGCAGAAACTTCACACCCACACAGACTTCTGTTGACTACATATAGGTCCTTGTATCTGGGTTTTTTTCATATGTGAATCTGTAGTCTTTTTCACTCCCACACTCCTCTTTCTCTTTTAGGGCCAACTTCATACAAGAAAAATTGCCCTTGCAGACCTTTCATCCTTGCAGGAAATTGTAGGTGTAATACATGTACAATTTTATCCACCAATTAAAAAAAAAACTGTAGAAAATCCATTATGTATGGAGCAGGTCTCAGTGAAGTAGTGCAATATGGATTCCTGCTTGAAAAACTGTCAGGAAAAGCCATCACTAGACTTGCTACTAATCCAGAAAATACATTTTACAGTGCTACCTCGGGTTACGAAATTAATTCGTTCCGCCGTTCCGTTCGTAACCCGATAATTTCGCAACCCGAAAAGGCTTTCCGTTAGCGCTGGAAAGCCGCTAGCCGCGCTTTGCGTTTGAATTTCGCGCCGAAATAAATTTCGTAACCCGAAAAAAATATCGTAACCCGGAACAGTTTTTTCCAATCTAACTTTTTCGTACCCCGGAAATTTCGTAACGCGATCATTTCGTATCCCAGGGCAGTCAAAGGTAAAACTCGTTCAATTGTAGATGGGTGTCTGATTTTCAAAGGATTATGACCAGAGGCTGGATTATTTTTCTAATTAGCAGTGTTGAAGCTTTCACATAACCTCCGCATGAACTTGTCTTTATACATCTGCCTCTACTTGTCTGGCCTATCTTTGCACATCCTTTCTGTACTTCTCAGTTGCTCCTGCAAGAGCTCATATAGCCCCAACATTATTACTGTTCCATAGCACTCATTTGCTGCTAAGGAAGCAAGTGCACGAGCATCAACACTACAACTAGTAGTGGTTATAGTAAAGTTGCAGCTGTAGCCACACATTAACAGATGTAACTAAGTAAAATATAACTTCTTGCATTAAAAGAGTTTAATAATTACATTATTTTTAAAAAAATAAATAACAATTAAAATATTGTTTTTAACATGCAAATAATTGAATTCATACTATCAGAGAGTTTTCTCTTATGCATGAGTGCTACACAAGTATCAATCCTGGGCAGAGGAGAGGGAGGAGACAGATCTATTTGGAATAAAAGTAAAAGTACTAAACCTAATGGCTGACATGGATTCTGCAACCAACCATGCTTCAAAAATATTCTCTCTCTCTCTCTCTCTCTCACACACACACACACACACACACACACACATCTTGATTTTGCTGTTTTATATAAGGGACACAATTTTACATCACTGTATATAATGGAATTTGAGCATCAACAGATTTTCGTATCCTGGAGCCAAACCCCAGCAGATACCAAGGGCCCACTGTGTATATACATACATACATACAGGAAGGAAGGAAGGAAGGAAGGAAGGAAGGAAGGACTTCTTTCAAATTCTTATTTTTAACCAAGACTCCTCACACACACTTTCATATGAGTTATCAAAGTTCTAAAAAAAAAATGACAACAATTTTCTGTCTATCTAAAAAGTGAACTCAGAACTCTCTCTTTTTCTCTATATATCCTAGTTCCTGTGAAGATAGTTTGTTGGGCCTGGACATATATCAATAGTTATTGGCAAACTATATGGATACCATTTCTCCCCAAACAAAGCAATCCATTTTGTAAATCAGATTTTGCATAAAAGTTTTTGTTGTTGGCATATGTCCCTTCTATTTTGAGTGGTGTTTTTAGCACAAAGATCAACCGGGACACTCCAGCATGTTCTTAGGGGAATATATCATATTTCTCACATTCAATACAATCAGCAATTCTGCCATTTATAGTGTGTGTGTGTGTGTGTGTGTGTGTGTGAGAGAGAGAGAGAGAGAGAGAGAGAGAGAGAGAGAGAGTGTGTTTCTGAGGGTTTGACTTCGCTGGCATTATGAAACAGATCCTTACATTGATCATCTTCATGTTACATTGCTGGGCCATGAACTTCTTTTCTTTTTACCTAACTCAGGACACCATCGCTTTAGCAATCTTTGAAAATATGCAGCTTCTAAGCTGAAACTGCCATTACATTACAATTGTCTTGCTCAGCACATGATGAAACTAGCAATTGCAGTTCATGCTTCTCAAACAGTAACATTTGTCAGATGATTCCTGAAAATGATAATTCTTTCAAGAAACATGTTTAAACAAGATGGTGGGGGAAATCCACCTTTAATTCTACAAACTCACACAAACTCCTTTAAAAAAATATTTAGGAAACAGCATATATATACAAGGTCCCCCCCCCAATAAAAAGGAACTCTAACTTTCTATATTCTCATAAAGAATACAGAACAATGGCTAACATTTGAAAATCCACAAATGATTTTCAGTAACTCCCAGTTTTCTCTATGAAATGTTTATTTGTATTTTAATTAGGGTGAGTACTGTATGGCTCTCCTGATGTCATTAGACGACAACTCCCACCCTAAGCCAGCAGACCCAATGACAAGGAATGCTGGGAGCTACAGTACAACAAAATCTAGAGATCCATTCAATTCACACTCCGTCTCTAAATTTTAAATTCTAAAATTTACTGTCATTTTATAAAAATTAGGTGTATGAAAAGCTACAACAAACTTCTTGTTTAGGAATACATTAATTCAGATTTCTAAGGGAATTCAACATGGTTATTTTTATTTTGAACAATACATTTTATGACGGCATCATGCGAAGCAGTTGGCTAGTTGTTCTGGAAACACTGGCCAAGAGATGAAGATCTACACAAATGCTAGGACATTGATAGGCAAGAGCGAAGTAGTTGACTGGTCATAATCACAGTGTGATTAATCATTATGATATCTATGCTACAAGGTAGGATCTCCAGATGATTTTACTACATCCTGATGGTTGTCAGATGTTTCTGATGATAACTCCCATGATTCATGACCACTAAACATACTGGAAGGAAGTATAGGAGTTATAGTCCAAATATCTGAAGGACACCAAACTGCTGTATCTGAAGGAAACTTTGCTATAAGTGTAAAAATCAACTACAGTAACTAACTCGGAATTTAGTGTAGAAAGTATGCTCATATTTATGTTTGAAAATAACTGTATTGCATTATTACTGGGCCATATCACAGGAAGAAATTCATAACTGAATTGGGACACTGCAAGATAGATCTTTATAAGAAAGCCTGCAGTCTTCCTCCAAACTTGAAACAGGAAGAATCTCAAGGACCAAGGAAAAAATAAGAAGTGACTGCAGCTAAAAGAATATTCCAGATTCCTACTACTAAAAGAAGTACCACCTTAAAATGTAATATAATCATTTGTAAGAATTCTTGAGAGTTTCTAAAGTGACTCCTACAGTACTTATAAGCAAAAACAGCAAGCAGGAAGAAAACAAACAAGCAAAAACTAAGGTTTTTTTTCCTCACTTTCAGTTGAGGCTCATGAAACTAAAACAGGAAATATTTGGAGAGAGGTCAACCAACATGATGAAGTATTACAGCTCCATCACAGGATATGTGTCAGTAGTTACAACACTAAATCCTTCCTATTCAACCAAATAACTGTCACATCCAACTGGGGTGGGTGGGGTGAGCAGAGCTGCCCTTTGCAAAACTTGCACAGAGGGAAAAGAAACTCAGGCAGAACATGGAATCTATAAAAAAGAACTTTGAGAGAAATAGCATTTCCTCTAGTTTTTACATCATTACCTTTTACTGGGATAATTAGGCTTGTATTTCCATGAATGCATAGCTAACTCAGTTGCCCTTCTGCCTTCGAAATCTAATTCAATTAGCCAATAAGACGTAACTCTTGCTAGAAAAGAATATTCAAAATCCAATCAAATCTGTTTTGTATTGTATCAAAAATGAAAGAGTCCTCCTAGGGGCAATATAGATGTTTTATGACGTATTTTTTCCATTCATATATTGATTTGCCAAGGGCAAGCAGGAAGTGGGCAACTTTTGGCCCTGCAGATGTTGTTGATACAGTTCCTCTCCTTGAGACATGCTTGCTAGAGATGATGGGAATTTCCAACTCACAACCCCCAGATGGCTGCAAGTTGTCCAGGGCTGCTTTAAATGAAAAGAGTACATGGGAATAGGGGAGTGAAACTAGTATGGAGTCTAGTTGGGGAAAACTTGCTTTAAAGCAGTGCAGTGAGAAGAGTTGAGTAAGAGCTCTCTTTCCCCTTCCCCAAGTCCTATTTTGCATGTAAATAAGACCCTCCCCATTATATGTGAGCTGTGAAAGCACATGGATAGACGCTCAATTACATCAAATTAATCTCTCAAATAGTGAAGTCATTTCCGACCTATGGCAACCCTAAGGTGAAACTATCATGGGTTTTTTTTTGCCAAGATTTGTTCAGAGAAAGAGTTTGCATTTGCCATCCTCTGAGGCTGAGTGTGTGTGACTTGCCCAAGGTTACCCAGTGCATTTTCATGGCCAATCTGGGATTCGAACCCTGGTCTCCAGTGTCCTGGTTCAATGCTCAAACCACTATGCCATGCTGGCTTCCTCAGTGTGAGGAAGAGGAAAATACCACTATCAAAAAATCAGATAGAAGTCTATTATTATTCTTGAGCCAACATAGGCCCATGACAAATGCAATATATCAGCATGAGAGCAAGAACAGGTGCCGGACAAATACCTTCCTAATGCCCCAGAGCTTGGAAAAGTTATTTTTTTACAGACTACAGTTACCATGATCTGCCAGTCATCAGTCTATGGATATAGCAGTGGTGGTGATGGTAGGTTTCAGGGAATTATAATCTAAAAAAGTATTTTTTCCAAGTTTTGGTCACAACTAATTCACCAGTGATCAGTATATTCCTATCATCACTCTTCTGGATGTCTACAATAAACTTACAAAGGGCTGCTCATGTAATTGTCAATAATATTTTAATTCCAGGTTGCTGGGTAGAGCACTGTTGTGGTATGTTTCTGCTCTTTCCAGTTTAGGCAACAGTGTGGCACAAATGACTAACACAGGTAGCTAAGTTTGCATGTAATGTTATGAGCAAATACAGTTTGCAGACTTATTTGCAATGCTTCCTAGTCAATTTAAATAGCACCTGTGGTTGGTGGACACATTCAGAGTCAGCCTCAATTTTTGTAGCCCCCGCCAATAGGTATTATTCCTGTCAAATCCCTTCTAGTCCCTTCAACCAGAATGTATTCCCAGACAAAGACAACACAAGATTTACACAAAGGTAAGGAAGATTAATGCTGAACATAAAGAAAATAAAAACTATGACCACAGAAGAGATGCAGATGTTCAATCTGGACAATGAGGAAATCAAAATAGTTAAATAGTCAAAATAATATCATATGCAGGATCAAATATAGACAGGAATGGTGACTGCAGTCAAGAAATAAGAAGAAGATAGGGAATGGGAAGAATAGCTATGACCAAACTACAAAAACTATTGAAGAGTAAAGACATACAACTGAGCACAACAGTTAAAATTGTCCAAGGCATTGTATTCCCCATCATTAGGTATGAATGTGAGAGCTGGACAGTAAAGGAAGCAGAAAGAAGAAAAATCAACTAATTTGAAATATGGTGATGGAGAAGATTACTTAGGACACCATGGACAGCCAAAAAGACTGGGTCTTGGAACAGATCAAGCCAGCGATCTCATTAGAAGCCAAGATGATAAAATTGAGACTGATGTACTTTGGTCATATGATGAGAAAACATTGATCACTGGAAAAAAGACAATAATGCTAGAAAAGGTAGAAGGCAGAAGAAGGAGAGGAAAACCACATGCCAAATGGATTGACTTAATCAGGGGGGATATGGGCATGGGATTGCAGGATCGCCATGGGTCAAGATGGACTCAGGGGCAGTTAACAACAACAAAGCTACTATAAACCTACTGGTAGAACTTAAAAGAGGATTGGGAGAATGAAATGTGACAAGGACATTTACTGACCCTGAACACTTAGGATCTAGGCTGTTAAGATAGAGAACTGGAGTGGGAAAGATATGGTCCTCCAGATGTTGGTGGACTGCAGCTTCCATCAACATTAACCAGCATAATCAGTGAGAGTGAGGGATGGGAGTTGCCGCTGAATAACATAGCAATATCAAGTACTGTACATTTCTATACTGCTTATCTATGAACTAAGCACTCCATAAACAGTTTACAATGTGTAAGCTAATTGCCCCCAACAAGCTGGGTACTCATTTTAGCAACCTACGGAAGGATGCAAGGCTGAGTGGACCCTGGAGCCCTGGGATCAAACTCACAACCTTATGGCCGCAGTACAGACATTTGATGAATGTGCCACCAGGGCTCCCTTTGTCTGATTGTGCATTACAAAATAAACTATGCTCCATGTGAATTTGTCTGAAAAAAATTAAAATTGAGCAGTTTCATCTTCTCATCAGACAGAATAGAATCGTTGTTATTCTAAACTTCAAAATACTTGTGTATTTCAAAGGCAGATACTGTATAACATACTTAGTAGTGAAAATATGATTACCTAATGGCATCTTGTGATAGCTCTGAAAAGTAGATGTTATTCTACTTCATAACCACTAAATTAAGTTGTTTTCAGCCAGCCAGCCAGCGTCCTGATTGTGATTTAAGGTATCACAAGTTAATAAGCTTCATAAATTCTGTGACAGTATTATGACTGAAGCATTACAAAGAAACACATTATTACACTTAAAAATAAAACAAAGCAAACTGACTTTGGGATAGAGGTGCTGTTCATTCTTGGATTGCAATATTTTTACAAGGGAGACATAGATTTCTTCCTTCAGTCCTTTCCCACAGTGTTGAGATTCTGTAGTATCCATATGTGTTCTGGACATTATGCATCATTTTATGCAAGAGTTCAGGGTACAGATGTGGTAAAAAACAAGAAAATTTTTTTGTGGCACCTTGAAAGACTAATGAAGATATAAAGGAAAATGCCCTCAGGTACATTGTCCATAACATCAAAATACATGGAAGAATTTCTGTATAAATTCGATATAAACTCTGCAAATTCTGTGAATAGAGAGGTCAGAGGGAATGGAAATGTTAAAGGTGTGTGCAAAGCCATCCTAAAAGAAACGTGGAGCTATATTGATCACCTATTTCTCATATATATGTGTGTGTGTGTGTGTGTGTGTGTGCACATGCATGCATGCCTGTTATCTAAAGCACATTGATTCAGGAAGTTAATAAAACAAATTCTATTTTTACCAACATTAATTTACTTTATTTTACCTAGTCTTAACATGTATATCAGAATGAGTCAAGTGATCAGTCACTTTAGATAAAGTAGTCCTGTGATCAGGTTACTAGCTGAATATCAGAAAATGACCCAAGAACTTACAAGACATTGATATACAATAGCTAAGTTGTATGATTATTCAGTGCCAGGAAAATGCCAAAAATATTGATGTCAGCAGCTAAGCAAGACTCAAGAAGCTCAGAAAAACTAGGACAGTTTCAGAGACTTGTTTGTTGAATGCGCTTGGAGGGAATTTAACATCCCACTTTAAAACTGGTATATCACTCACATCATTTTAGCAGGCAAGGAATTAACTTGCTGTAATGCACTACGAAGTGATTGCAACACATTTAGATTTGTTCAAAGTGGTTAACTAGATGGCATATAGCTATTTATTTTAATTCTTAAGGAAGGATGTGAAAAACAGTAGCTCCATTCACTGAGAAATTCCTTCACCTGCTCAGGGGAGGACTGTGAATAAAAATGAACAGTCTAACTTTGTAACATGGTGCAACAGCAGCACATCTATGCAGGAGCCTTGCCTGCAAAGTCACATTGCTTTTGGTCTCTGAGGCAGTCAAGTTGTCTTTTTGTGACTTCATCTTTTAAAACAAGATGGGGTAGGCAGCTTTCCCAGAGAGTGTGTGCCTTTTTCTCTTCTTGCACCTTCCCTTGCCTTCAGCTGCCACTCTGGACAGCCAGAAAGGAGGAGGAACAGGTGCACACCTATTCCTCCCCCTTCCTACCCTTCACGTGCCATGAAAAATGGCTTCATGTGCCATCTCTGGCATGTGTGCCATAGGGAATCTAAACAGTACAGTCTCGTAAGGCCCACTGGTGTTCCATACTGGTGATGTGCACAAGAAGCATGTCTGATTTGCCTGATCCTGGCATATTGTACATGGTTATGGAGATACACACCCTGAAAATGGCTTCCATCCATTTAAATATCTGGTGTTTTTTGTTTTGACAAATTAAATAGGACTACTTCTCCAGACTACTGTATTTCAGTAAGAAAAGCAACACTTTCTTGTACATGTTCTATTCAACTTTAGTCCCTTCTTTCTTTAGTTATCTTTCAAAGTGAAAACAGTCCTGACCAAATATGGAAACCAGGTATATTAAAATCCTATTAATTTATTGCCACATTGATCACTATCCACTTGTAGCGAATATAAGGAATGCAATTGGCCCTCCGTATCCACAGATTCTGCTTTCATTGATTCCATTATCTATGGCTTGGAAATATGTTGTTCTTATTGTGGAATATGTTGTTATTGTTATTGTGAGCCTTCAAGTCATTTCTAACTTACAGTGACCCTAAGGTGAACCTATTATAGGGTTTTCTTGGCCAGATTTGTTCAGAGGAGTTTTGCCATTCATTACCCTGAGGCTGAGAGCATGTGACTTGCCCAAGGCCACGCAGTGGATTTCTTGGCCAAGTGAGAACTCGAACCCTGGTCTCCAGAGTCACAGTCCAACAACCAGACCACAACATCACACCCAGAAAATATACCCCCTAAAAAAAGGGGGGGGGGCAGCAAACCTTGATTTTGCTAAGGGACACAATTTTCCTATATCATTAAATATAATGGAACTTTTTGGAATCCACATAAGTCCTGGAACAAAACATGAGTGAATACAAAGAGCCTACTGTATTTGTATGTTAAAGATAAAGATCATATTATGTTCCATGTTGTTGTTGTTTTGTGCCTTCAAGTCATTTCTGACTTAAGGCAACTTTTTTTTATTTTTTTTGCAGGTTACCTGCTGCCTTCCTCTGAGCCTGAGAGACTATGGCATGCCCAAGGTCACTCAGTGAGTTTCTATGCCTGATTAGAGATTCAGTCCTTTGACTTCAGAGTCACAAGTTTATCAAACGGAAGGAATTTCTCTTAAATTCGAATGAAAAGAAAGTGGGGCCAGAACGCATTCACTTAAAGTCGCTAGTTTAGCGCAATTATGTGAATGCACATTGCGTTCGAACTGGCTTCCCATTGCCTGAAAATAGCATGCCATTGCCTGAATTTGCATGTGGCAGTCTATCACGCAATAACGTCAAACCACATGATTGCATTCGGGCTGACTTCCCATTGCCCGAATTTGCGTGTGGCGGTCTATCACGCAATAACGTTAAACCCCATGATTGCATTCAGATTGCCATCGGATTATACTTGCAATTTCCCTTGTCTGATAAACTCCATAGTATAATGCTCCAGTCCCTACACCATGCTAACTCTCTATTTTCCATATTATTCATTTCAAAATGAATATGAGGTCTATTAAAATCTTCAGATATTGATACAGTCTACATTTTTTTTTAAAAAAAGAAGTGTATCATGCAAAGCTAATCAGGAAATTATGCTAATTTATTCTAAGGATCTACATTCCATAACCTAGTCTTAACTAGAATACACCACCAACTCAACTATTCAATGGTAAATTATATCAATTCCATTTATTTAATTACTCTACTCTAGCTATTGGATTCAGGCCATTATAAGCAGCACAGAAAATATTAACCAATATAGCCAGATGGTTAGAGTGCCATCCCTATGCCAGAGGTTTTCAGAATTGTTCAGAAAAAACTAACAACTGAGGACAGAAAAAATAAGCACATGCAGTTAATTTATGAATTCTATGGCCACAAGCTGGACAGTGAAGAAACTGGGCAGTGAATAAAGGTGATAGGGAGAAAATCAACTCATTTGAAATATAGTGCTGGAGAAGAGTTGTACGAATACCCTGGCAGTGTGACCTGGAATTCTCATTCATAGGGTTGCCATAAGTCAAAGTTGCCTTGATTTGATGGCACTTAAGAACATATGGCCAGAAGATATGACAATGGCAATGGGTTTGGTGACTTACTAGCTTGATAGATGAAGGGAATGCTGCCAATATAGCATATCTTGATTTCAGCAAGGCCTTTGATAAGGTTCCCCATGGCATTCTTGCAAACAAACTTGTAAAATGTGGGCTAGACAATGCAACTGTTACATGGATTTGTAATTGGTTGACTGGTCGAACCCAAAGGGGTTCAATAATGGCTCCTTTTCATCCTGGAGAAAAGTGACCAGTGGGGTCCCACAGGGCTCTGTCCTGGGCCCAGTGCTATTCAACATCTTTATCAATGACTTGGATGACAAAATTGGGGGCATACTTATCAAATTTGCAGATGACACCAAATTAGGAGGAGTAACACCCCAGTGGACAGGATCAAAATTCAAAATGACCTGAATAAACTGGAATGCTGGGCCAAAGCTAACGAAATGATATTCAACACAGAAAAATGTAAGGTACTGCATTTAGGGCAGAAAAATGAAATGTATAGATATAGGATGGGGGACACCTGGCTTAAGGAGACTAAAGGTGAAAGGGATCTAGGAGTCCAAGTAGACCACAAGTTGAACATGAGTCAACAGTATGATGAGGCAGCTAAAAAGGCCAATACAATTTTAGGCTGTATCAATAGAAGTATAGTGTCTAGATCAGAGGTAGACAACCTTTTTAAGCCGGGGGCCGGGTTGCTGTCCCTCAGACAACTGGGGGGCCGAAGCCAAAAAATAAATAAGTAAATAATTTTTTTTTAAAAAAAAATTAAATAAATAAATAAATAAACTGGGACAAATGTAGGACAAAAATTTCAAATGGAGGACACTTTTTAAAAAATAAAGGGCACACAAAAAATTTGCTGATTTTTAAAAAAATGTTAATATAAATGCATGTTTCGGAGGCTTCTATAGACAATTGCCCCTCTTGCCCACCGCTTGCCCCCCTTGCCTGCCGCTTGCTCCCCCTTGCCCGCCTCCTCCTGATAGGCCAAAGACCCCACGCCCTCATGCGAGAGGCCAAAGGCTCCGGCAGCAATCGGCGGCAGGACCGGGCTGGGGCCGGTCCTAAGGCCTTGTCGGGCCGAGGTTGCCTACCCCTGGTCTAGATCAAGGGAAGTAATAGTGCCACTGTATTCTGCTTTGGTCAGGCCCCAAATGGAATGCTGTGTCCAGTTCTGGGCACCACAATTCAAAAAGGATGTTGAGAAACTGGAGCATGTCCAAGGGATGACGACTAAAATGATGAAGGGTCTGGAAACCATGCCCTATGAGGAACGACTTAAGGAGCTGGGTATGCTTAGCCTGGAGAAGAGAAGGTAAAGAGCTGATATGATAGCCCTGTTTAAATATCGAGGAGGGCACAAAGATGTCATATTGAGGAGGGAGCAATATTCCATAGTAAGCAGCCATGGCAGTTAAATTGCTCCAATTGTGTAGAAAAGAGAAGAGAGACAGAAAAAAAAGGAGAGGAATATGCGAGTGGGTGGTGCTTTATTGCTGGCTGGCCAACCTGCTCTTGGTGGTAAATAAAAGTCAGTGCTCCAGCAATGCCTCACTGTGGCTGCAGGAACACAAGGTATGCTGACTGCTGCAACCAAATTTGCATGCCAGAGCTGCTGCTGCTGTCTTTTTATAAATGTGAAATAGCAGCACTGCTGGCATGCATACGTGTTGGCAACAGCAACTCTATCAGCAGGGTAAGTGGTATCAAGAGGCCCCCACTGGCTTGCAGCCCAGTGGCCATGTTCCTGCTGGTTGACTGTAGGTATGCTTCTGTGAATAATTCTGGGCTACTGTGAATTTTGAATGTGATGAAAGGTGCAACACTATTTGAAGAGTAACCATGTGCTACTAGTGGGAAGGGGTAAGAGAAATTACTATTTTGGGTTTTCTGACGTGTTCCCTTTTTCTATCAATTGCATTGTTGCTTCCTTGTTTCATACACTGACAGACTTGACTTCACTTCCCACACTTCTTCCTTTTTCACTCTTTTGGTTAAGTAGTCAGCAGTAGCATAGTCTAAGAAAGACCATACCTCGCAGTTTAATTTTTTCCTATGTTCAGATTTTATGAATTATGGTAAAATGATCCAAAGTGAACTGGAATTAAATTCTTAACCATCCCTGTCTTTGTTTACTTCACTTTAACAAAGTTTTCTCTTTACTCAAAGTAGCAAAACATCAACTTTTACTGCTAATAGGGAAAGAGGCTAATAGTTTCAGCTAGCACATTTCAATGCACAGAAAATGTTCTGAACCCACTCTTATCAGGAAATTAGCTGGAAAAAAATTCCCTTTGCCCCTCTTCAGGGCAATGCTTATTTGATTACCTAGCTCCTCAACCTTCACTCTGATCAGCAACTCTCGCTTTTCTTTTTCACACTGACCCCTGATCTCCACCTTCCCTTTCCTTGGACAAAGAGGAGGGCATGACTATAGCCCCTGAGCATTGCCCTCATATAATGCCATTATACATTATACCTCACATGGGGTTAGCAGTTCCTCTCAGCAAAGGAGGAAAGGACAATTTAAGACTAAATTCCTGTTGCCAACACAGTAGAGAAAGCATCTTTTGCCATGTTGTTCACTCACTGCTCATTTGATGTCTTCTCTTTGGCTGCTCATTCTGCCTTTTTGCAGTTTCACTGAGCCCTGGTGGCGCAGTGGTTAAATACCAGTCCTGCAGTTATGAGATTGTAAATTCAATCCTGGAGGGCTCCAAGGTCAACTCAGCCTTCCATCATTTTATAGGTTGGTAAAATGAGTTCCCAGCTTGTTGGGGGCAATTGGCTTACACATTGTAGGGATTGCTAGTTCACTGATAAGCAGTATAGAAATGTACTTGCTATTGTTATTGCTACAGTGGAACAATGTGTTGTGTGCCTTCAAGTTGTTTCTGACTTACAACAATCCTGACACAGGGTTTTCTTGGCAAGATTTAGTTCAAAGGAGTTTGCCACTGCCTTCCGCTGAGGCCGAGAGAGTAAGACTTGCCCTACATCATCCAGTAGGTTTCCATGGTTTAGTGGGGAATTGGACCCTGGTCTCCAGAGTCATAGTCTAATGCTCAAACTATTATATTATATTGGCTTTCAAGTGGAACAATGGCTATTTCTCTTTCTGACACCTTCTTTCACGCATTCATTCCCTTGCTATTTGTTGCTGGTGCTTTCTCTCTTCCTACCCCAATGCACTGTGATACTAAACCACATTACAATACTCTCTCTCTCTCCAGCAAAGCACCAGCAAAGAAGGAAGGTGTGAGGAAGAGAAATTGTTCCACTTGAGCGCCAGTATAATATAATGGTTCTTTACATTTAAAATTGTTCAGAATGTCTTTGAGACCTTCACAGCAACAAAAGAGCTCAGTACAAAAGTACACTTCAAACAAAGGCTGAGTATTATTTCAAGCTTTGAAGAGGCTTTTGGAGTCATCTAGCATTTCTATGTGCAAAAAGGGATGCTGAGAACCTAGTGTACGTCTACACAGAAAAGCAGAGAAGATTGGTAACACCAGTTTATCTTCAGAAGCAGTTCTAGGCTTTTGGCAAGAGACTCTTTGTGAGATCTCCTTTTCTCTACACACAACACCTCATATCAGCAAATGCAACACCTTGTCATGGTATTGTTTATTTCTGGACAGATTGTTCAATCACGGTGTGTCAGAGGAATTTCCAGTGACAGGGCATCTGGCAATTCATTAGACTGAAAAGGTTAAAATATATTAACAGACTAGTTGAATATCAACATTTTTAAGCACTTGACACCTTCTCTTATGCGTAAGGAGAACACTCCAGATTTAGCAATTTCACATTGTGTAAGGAAGCATTTTGCAGACTGCAAAACAGTACACTGGCCACTTCATTCAGATAATGGATTTAAGATTATTTTGCATACACAACATTTTTAGGTTTTAGCTTATTACCACAAATACTGTATGATATCACAAAGTGGGCAAGATGCAACCACTAATTATTAGTTAGACAAAAGATATCTGAGTTATTAAAAATCTTTAATCTGTTGTCACCCCACATTACCATTTAACTTAGACCATGTATATATTGACATCTCACTGAATCAGATTCAGATCACACCTCAAAAGGAGGGAGAGGCTACATGTACAGACATGCCCTTTGGGTGATCTCCCCTGAAGCCAAGTGAGAATTACTGAGTATTGAGATTCCACTGAATGATGTGATTTTGGGGAGGGAAAAAGTATGTGACTTTTTTTCTTTGCAAAAAGAAAGAGCATATGCTTACAGGTATACCTTAGTTAACAAAGCCCTTGATAAAGAAGTTGTGTTTTACAAAGTGTTTTTATGCTTACCCAGCCCTTTTTTCCTCCACCAACCAGCTGGAGATTTATTTTTTAGTAGCATCAAGATTGAGATGATGATGATGCAGGGCTGGAGAAACACAGACGTCCAGTGCTACCTAGCAACATGTCTGCAGTAAATAATGCAATAAAGCTTAAACCGGGAAATAATGTGATTCTGTACTAGCCAACCTACTGTAGCTGTGTGTGCCTGCCAGCCAGGAGCAAGGTAAACTGTCTGTGATTCCCTGCAAAATCCCTTACTGAGCAGGCAAAGAGTCACGTGACGGAGTGAGCTCCCATCACTAGTCCCAGCTTCTGCCAACCAAGCAATGCGAAAGCATGTAAAAGTGCAAGTAGATAAATAGGTACCACTTTGGTGGGAAAGTAACAGCATGCCATGTGCCTCAGCATTTAATTATGCTGGCCACATGACCAGAGTCATCTTTGACAATGCTGGCCCCCTCAGCATAGTAATGGAGATGATCAGCACCCCCTAGTCATGCATGACTAGACAATCATGTCAAAGGGGAAACCTTTACCTTTACTTTTTAGTGCAATCTTTTACACATCTACTGAGACTTCACTGAAGTTTACTGAATTCAAATAGAGCTGTTCCCAGATAAGTTTATAGAGGACTACAGTGGTACCCCGGGATACGAATGCGCCGCCTTACGAAATTTCTGGGTTACGAAAAAAATCCATTGAAAAAAACTGTTCCGGGTTACGAAGGTTATTTCGGGTTACGAAAAACATTTTGGTGCTTTTCGGCGCTTTTTCGCACGAAATCGCGGCTTTCACTATTAGCGCCTATGGCTTTTTCAGCTTACGAAGATTTTCGGGTTACGAACGCGGCGGCGGAACGAATTAAATTCGTAACCCGGGGTACCACTGTACAATACTGAAATTGCAAGAAATGTTTTCTACAGCCTGTATGCTGTATATGCCTGAGAATGGTCAATAAACTGAAGCTGAATCCCAGCAAGAAAGTGGCTCTATGTATTAGTAATTCCCAGTTTGGATACTAGGCAAGCAATCTACCCTGGATGAGATTGGACTCTCCCTAGAGGAGTACATACATAGACTGGGAATACATCCATTCCTGTCACCGAAGGCTAAGGTGGGCTCCATGGCCTGAAGCACCGGTGTCTACAGTATAGCCTTTGGAGGGGAATCTGTTGGCACTGAGAAATTCCCAAAGAGATTACGGCAATGTGCTGTTCACAGGGCTGCTCTTGAAAACAATATGGAGGCTCATGCTAGTCACTAACTCATTATGCAGCAGTAAGACTGCTGGCAGAAACCATACAATGTCAGATTCAAAAGAACTGCACTGGCTGAAAATATCCCTTTGGTCAGAATTCAAAGTGCTGGTGATACCATGTAAACTTCAAACAGCCTAGAACAGTAATGCGTGAAGGAGCACCACTCCCTAAATAGCCCTGCCTAAGCATTGAAGTCTGCTGGAACAACCCTCTTTTTTGATCCAGCAGTTGGAGCAATGCATAAGGGGAGACACAGGAGAGGGGCCTGGTGGCCTTCTGTGTATGGAGTGATATCTATGTAGGCAGGCCACTCCTCCATCTGGTACTGAAAGACAAAGTCCAGGAATTCCATTAACTTCCATTCTCAAAACAATAAGGTACTTTCCATGAGGTCCGGAATGCCTCAGTCCTTTGCGAGGCCACAAATCCCTTTATTAGGCAATAGAGGTATCACTGTTTTGTGGATTTTGGATGTTATTGTACTTTACTATATGGTCAGCATGAGTACTACCCTTGGATATGTTTCAACAATTTAAAGATACTGAACCTAAGTGTTGGTCTGTATTATTAAAAAATAATAACCATGTGACATAGTTTTAAAAAATCACAGGCACTTCAAAATGTAGGTGGTGAATTTTGTGTTTGGTCTCATGACGGGGGCCTCCAGCTACAGAATATGAAGACTGTGCAATATGTATATATTCCTGAGTATTTTAAACCAGCCTTAAGATTTCAAAATTGGCACTCTAACAGAGTATATAAATTCCCCAGTCTGGCATCCAAGATATGAAAACCTCCCAAAATTCTGTTCATTAAAGCTGGCATTGGTCACATTTACAGTCTGAACTGTGGAGGAGGAGGAAACAGGCCAGCAACTAGTATCACTGTCATTTTTAGAATATTTGTTGTCAGGCTTTTCAAAGCTACATTCTTTGACAGTTAGAATAATAATGTAGTTATGCTTTTGTTTTAGAAAATGTCTGGATCAGTTCCTAGGATCAATGCAAAACCTTTGGGATAAGCAGTGACTATAACCATTCACTCTGTGCAGGGGTAACTGCAATGTCAGTACTGAATCTCCTCTGGATTTTACTCTGAACCTTATCCCCAAAGTATACTCAGCATGTTTGATAGCTCCTCTAAAATTATGGTTAGAACTTGAAGCAACTGGCATTGAAGGTAGCCACAACCAATGTGACTGTTTAGTAGTTCTACCTTTTAGCAATTATAAACCCTACAGAACTTCCTGAACTTAAGTGCCATGATTTTTAATCATAGGCCATATGATTAAGGTCAAAAGGATTGTGGTTCAAAACATTTGGACAGTACATGATTGGGTAACAGTCTTCATTTTGCTCTCTACAGCCTCCCTACTCTCAGAGTATGGTACATAAACCTGAGTTAGCTATTTATGTTTCCCATTAAATGAATTCCCATTAAATGAATTCCTCAACAGACAAATTTGAGGGCAATTAAATCGATTCCAGGTTTAGAAAAGCTTTGCATCCCAATAAAGGTAATAATGACAATGTTAATGTGAGTATTTTTGTGGACTGGGCTCTGCTTTCAAGGATTCTACTGCAGGCGGTAAAGCAGATGGTAAGCCAGACAATGGTCATTTTACCAGTGGCACCTGGGGGGGGGGGGGTCCAACTTAAGGAGACCCTAAGGTGGGGTTTTATTGGCAAAATTTGTTCAGAGGTTTGCTTTTGCCTTTCTCTGAGGCTGAGAGGCTCCCCAAGGTCACTTGGTGGGTATCATGGCTGAGTGGGAATTTGGTCTCCACAGTCCCAATCCAACACCCAAACAATTACACCATGCTGACATCAATCCTGGCATCTTTTCAGCATCAATTGAGTAATCTGTTTATGAGAACGACTGTTAATATATTGTTTACAATTGCTGCTAGATTGAATGTGTTAGTGCACATATGCATATGTGTGCATATGAGTGGCCAGATGAAAAACGGATACAATTCCTGCACTTTTAATAGTTTTGTAGGAAGGGATTAACAGGTGTGTCTTGCCATGCCCTGTCCTCTTTTGTATTTTGCCACTCAATAAGAAAGCCTTGATATAAGGAAGGCAAGTTTTGAGATCTGATCAGAACTTTCTTTAGTGTGTCAGATTCCTAAATGTACTTAATTGTTCCCCCATAGCCTAATCTTCTTTTTTTTTGGGGGGGGGGGGGAGACTTAAAGGCTAAACTGACAGAGTGCTATGATGGATAAATGAGAACTGAGACTTTTGTAAATGACTGCACTACACTGCACATGAATCAGACTGCAACTTCAGTATGTTTTTCTGGAAAATACTGGCTACTTTGGCTTTTGCTTAGCAGCCTCAATAGGAACCAACTACTGTAAGATACATGCTCACACATTATAGTACAGTCTGCCCTTCGTATCCATGGACTTGCCATTCATGGATTCAAGCAGATGACAAGCCCACAGTGAGGTGTTGGAGGAGGAGAAGGAAGAGGCAGGAGGAAGAGGAGGAAGAAGAGGCGGTGGTGGTGGTGGAGGAGGCACCAACTACTGTAAGGTACATGCACACACTTTATAATACAACCCACTCACCATATCAGCAGACTTGCCATCCGCGGATTTAAACATCTGCAGACCGCAAGCCCACAGTGAGGTGACAGCGAAAGAGGAAACATCAGAGGCAGAGGAGGATGAGAAGGAAGAGACAGGAGGAAGAGGAA
Source organism: Sceloporus undulatus (assembly GCF_019175285.1). Lineage (NCBI taxonomy): Eukaryota > Metazoa > Chordata > Lepidosauria > Squamata > Phrynosomatidae > Sceloporus > Sceloporus undulatus. The sequence goes on from NC_056523.1 coordinate 258,130,139, forward strand.
AAGGAGGAAGAGGTGGCAGCGGAGGAGGTGGGAGGAGGAGCAGAAGGAAATGAGAGGAGGTGGCAGTGGAGGAGGAAGAAGAAGAAGCAGGAGAAAGAGGAAGAAGAGGAAGAGGAGGCAGCAGTGCAGGAGGAAGAAGCAGGAGGAGGAAGCTGTGGCAGAGGAGGTGGCTACCCGTCCACCTGCCACCAATGAGAGCCAAGAGGGAAGGAAGGAGGGAGGGAGGACAAGTCCCATTGTCCCCAATGGTGGCACAGCTGCACCACCATTGGGGACAATGCAGACTTGAGCATCCAAGGATTTTAGTATCCATGGTGTGTGTGTGTGTGTGTGTGTGTGTGTGTGTGTCTGGAGCAGATCCCCTGTGGATACCGACAGCTGACTAGTTGATATCCAACAAGGGTGGGGTACACACATGCATATTTGTTGTTCCTGTTATGTGCCTTCAAGTCAACTTCTATTTATGGTGACCTTGTCGTAGGGTTTTCTTGGCAAGATTTATTCATAGGAAGTCTGTCATTGCTGTAAGGCTGAGGGAGTGTCACTTGCCCAAGGTTATCCCATGGGTTTCTGTGACCGTGTGGGGATTCAAATCCTGGTCTCCCACAGTCGTGCTCCAACACCAAAGCCACTACACCACACTGCAACCACTACAACACTATCAAATGAAAGAGAACTATTGCTGGGACATCAAATACAACCTGCTTTAACATGAAAAAAAAAAACAGCCTGAAAATCACACCAGGCACATCAAAAGGAGGCCCATTTCAAGGCACTAGCAGACTTTAGGAATAAAAGGCATAATATGCAAAAGACAGCGGTCTGATGGCTTCAGCAACTCAGTCAGTAGACAATTTGGTAATTTTAAATACAGTACTGACGTAAAGAAGCAGAGAAGCGAAGGGTGCTAAGTGTAACAAACATCACTAAACTATAAGTGTAAAATAAAATCCATACTTACAGGCTGAGGCTGTTCTGCAATACAGCAGTTGAAACACAACCAGAACTCACTCATTTTGTTAACAGTTCAAAGTGCAAATCCCAAAGTTAGGAGCAAGACACAAAGCTCCAAATTTGTAAGAGAGTCAGTGTTTCAGTGTTCACCCAGTCAGTGTTCACGAGCAGCCACAGCTAATAAATAAAATGTTGCCTTTACAGCTTCAGTCCCTACAATACAATTCAAGCTTGCATCGAGTAGTGGTCTTCTCTCTCTTTACTCTCAAGATATTGCTTCTGGCATCACCAAAATGGGTTTTTCTTCAGTTATTAGTAGTAACCTGGAAAAGTAAAAGGGACAACATGTATGTTACAACTCCTGAATTAGCTGGTTAAAATCCCAATATTTACTCAACAGACTCTATTTACAGAATAGTATAGGTTTGACATTACATATCAGAGCATACAAGCCTCATGTTTTTGCTACAATGCAATCTGTAGGGAAAAAATCTCAAAATGCAGAGAATCAAAGTACACATTTCACTGTACTTTCATTTGTGTATTTCTTTTTACATAATATCACAATATCACAAGACAATGAAGTCCTCCCAGCTCTTGAGAAGTAATATTCATTTCTTAATCCAGTTAAGTCTCTGAAAGGGCACAGTTCTCCACTCCCCCTGTAACACTTATTCATGTTCATTTGTTCGTGTTGCCAGCCTGTTAAATAACCCAGTCTTCTTTAAGTGTGCGGGTGGTATTTGAGCTCACATGCTGCCAGACTAACATAATTTAACTACTGTTACACTGCTGCTCTAAATAATAGTGTTTTCAAAATGGAAAAATAATATTTGAAGTATGAACTGTTACCTTAAAAGGTTTTAAGCTCCTGGAATGGAAAAACTGACACACACTAGACTCTATCCACTCTTTCGTGAGACTGAAGGGCTAGTTAATCCCTAACCTGAAACTATGTAACTCTGAAAGGGTAATAAGTATTATCCTCCCAGTGATTTTACTTTGTCTATTTAGCATACAGTATTACCTATTCTCCCAATATTATCCTTGTAAATCAAGGTCAACATACAATACATCAAAAGATATGGAACTCTAACATGCACAATTAGAAGCCTTCGTGAATTTATGTGCTCCCATCATTCCTTTCAGTTCTGAATGTGGGTGGTCCTTTACCAACTGCATGGGAAGTAGATCGAGGGGCATTAAAACAATAAAGTACTAGCACCTGCATACTTGGTAAACTCTTTGGTATGCAGAAGTGCATTCGTTCATAAATTAAACATTAACCACCACCACCCTGACCAAGAACTATGTTCAGTTACTACAGCATGCTGATGACAGCTGAACATAAAATGTTGAGCATGTCACATGGGGGAAGAAAGAGCCTTGAGTTCATCAGACGTATCCAGGATGGGGCTATGGGAACAGGCTGAAATGTGCCATGATATTTTGAGTCACAGAATTAAATTACATGGAGAAACTTCCCCTAATTTCTCTTCTTATACAGATACACATAATTTTGGAATGTCAGCTGGCCCTAAACATGCACTCTTTAGCATTATACATCACAGTTGGAGGAAGTTTCATGAGGGTGGGAAACAAAAGTTGTTCACCTTTTTCACGTTTCAGAAACAATCTCCCATCTCAGCAAGGTCCAAAGTGCCACAGTATTTTCAGTCTGCTTGGCACTTGAACCAAACTTCTAATCCTAAGGCTGGACACAATATTTTGTACTAGAACCACTTTTATAATTTCTCTAATTCCAGTATTCTCAAGTGGCAAGGGGCATAGCAGGAGGTTGGAGTGAAGTTCCTTCTATCTCTAAGATTCTATGATTCCAATTATAAAGTACTTCCTTGAAGTTTCTTTCCTTCTTTTCCCTTTCACTCCAGGCATGATCTATGCCAACAACAGAGTACTGTTTACCAAGATGCACTGTGCTGTAGTGGTCATACAGTCACATGAGGTGCTCCTGGCCTATAGCTCTGGCTAAAATGGGGGGAAATGCTTCACATTGTATATATATATAAAAAAGAGGAAATGTATCACTTCCTAGAATTAGAAAACCTAAAGATGGTAGTACATGCCCTGGTAACTTCAGAACTGGACTTTGGAATGTGCTACCTTTGTACCAAGTTTGGAAACTTCAAATAGTTAAAAATATGGCAGCTAGATTGATCACTGGTACCTGTAGGGTAACCATATCACATCAATATTAAAATCACTCCACTGGCTGCCAGTTAGTTTCCAGGCAAAGTACAAAGTGTTGGTTATTATCTTTAAAGCCTTACACTACATGGTTTAGATCCTGGTTACCTACAGAATTGCCTCCTTCCAAATAATGCATGTTGGACACTCAGGTCATCTGGGTGACATTTACTTCAACCAGCCAGGACTAGATGGGCAAATGTCACAAGAGGATATTTTAATTGGTCAGCCTGAGACTCTGGAAAGATCTGCTGGAGAGATTTGACAGCTAAACCTGTGTCACTGTGTTTGAAGAAGACTATTTCTTTCCTTTTCTTGTGAGAATAGGGTTCATTCTGTTGACACTGGATAGCAAAGAAAGTATGCCTCTGTCTATCCTTTGACTGAGCACTGAGTACATTTCAAAGGCAGAGGGCCAAAGAACACAACTTCAGTGTGGTCAGCCACTTTTCCTTCTTGGACCAGATCACTGTTTGCTTCTGGTGAATGGATCAAAAATGCTGGTCACCAGCAAGAGCCAAAAACCCTGCCTAGCTTTGTGGGTATTTCCATCTGCAGATCCCAACACCTGTAGACTGGGAACTCCAATCTGCTTTTATTTTATACTGTTTACTGAACTTAGAAAGCATTACAAAAACATAGGTTTATATATGGAGTATAATTAAACTAGATCATAAATATAACTATTATCAGATCCCAGACAAAGTAATGTGTGATAGAATAGCAATTCCTCTACAGGCTGAGTCTCCCTTATCTGAAATCCTTGGGAGCAGAGGCATTTTGGGATTTTTTATTTTATTTTGAAATACCTATATTTGCATATATGTTCATAATGAGGAATCTTGGAGATGGGACTCAACTCTAAACGTAAAATGCATTTAAGTTTCATATACATTACACACATAGCCTAAAGGTAATCTTATACAATATTTTAATACTTTTGTATTAAATGTATTTGTATACACTGAACCATCAGAAAGCAAAAGTGTCACTATCTCAACCACTTATGAAAAAAGGTTTGGGTTATGGAATATTTTGGATTTCAGAATTCCAGATAAGGGAGACTCAACCTGTATTATTTTATTTATTCACTCATTCAATTTATATCCCAGCTTTCTGCCAACAAATAACACTAAAACTAGCAATAATGATAAAATTAAAACAAATGCAACTTGAAAAATTTATGCAATTAAAATGCATAAATTAAAAAATAAGGCATTGCTACCCTATCAAACAACATCTAAGCAACAATCCAGCTTCGATATCAAACACCTGCCTGAATAAAAAAGCTGAAAGGAAAACAATCAGGGGACAATGATATCCTCCCATTTAAGACCCAAAAAGGCTTGTAAAGAAGAATGCAGTCTTTCAAACAATCTGACCCTGATCAGCAGGAGAAAACAGTCAGGAGCTATTGAGGAAAATACCATGGCTATTTCCCTATTCCTGACATCAACAGAATTGTTTACTGAAGTGACAGAGAAATACAGAAGAGCCATCAGAAAATCACACTGATTAATCAGTCTCCTGGAGCAGGCCATTTTAATTAGTCCCCTACTCATGTTTCTGAATTCCATTAAGCATAAACATCCATGTATGTATAAGTAGAAAAGGAATTAAAAATAAAATGGCCAGTATCGTACTGCCCGTATACCAATCTGTGGGGTGAACACATATAGAATACTGTGTATAGTTCTGGTCACTCTAGAAAAAGCACAGGAAAGGGCAATCAGAAAGCTCAAGGGTCTGGAGCAATTGCCCTATGAAGAAAGGTTACAACACACAGAGCTCTTTAAATCAGGGGAGAAAAGGCAAGTAAGAGAAGAGAAAATAGTGGTGCACAAAATTATGCAAGATGTGGAGAAGGTATATAAGATGAACTATGATCCAAGGTCATCCACTGAGACTAGGTGATGGGAGAGTTAAGACAGAAAAGAGAAAGCAGTTCTTTACCAAGACCATAGTTACGCAGTCCATAAGTGCTCCCTCTATCCCAACCGCCACTGTGGCTACTACTCAGAACGGCTGTTTCACCTCCAGTATCAGTACATTTCTGTATATCAGTTGTTGTGGGATGTGAGTGGGAGTGCATCAAGTCTAATAATGAACTTTCTACCAGCACCAGATAGGCCACTGTACTGAACAAAATGTTGGACTAGACAGATCTTTTGCCTGATCCAACATAGCTTTTCTGATGTTCCTATATGTATCTCATCATGTAGTAACAAATGGATCTAGGTGAGAAATACAACAGTAAAATATATCAAATTACAATGGAGTTAAAAAGAATCAAACCCTAGACCTACCCCCCCAATTCCCAGTACTAAAACAGAATTAAACAGTAATAGTATAAAAACATTAAAGACATTAAAGACATCAAACAAAACAAAACAAAACAAAAATAGGCAGAAACATAGGCAGGGAAGAATAGACAGATGAGGGGACAAATATCTCTATATCTGGATAATAAAATTAAAATTCTAACAAACATATTACAATAAACAATTCAAAACATCAGCTAAAACAATATACAATTATAAACATTAAAACCATAATAAAACCACATTACAACCACAGTACCCACCCCATATAACAAACAGGCCATATAAAAGCAATCCCATGATTACACATTAAAAGCCTGCCTGAATAAAACTGTTTTTGCTTGCCGACGAAAGGCAAGCAGGGAGGGGGCAAACCTTTCTTCTCACAGAAGGGCATTCCAAATGATTGGGATACACACACATCCAGTACCATCCAATCTGGGATATAAAAAACAGGTAGGTTTGTTTGTTTGTTTGTTTAGTTAAATAATTAATACCCCATCTTTTCCCCAGTATGGGACCCAATGTGGGACCCAGATTGGCATGTATATTCAGGGTCAAGTCTTGAATGATGGTATTTTTATTCACTGACCTGGCATTCAGCAGCAGCATTCTAGTTAAAAATTAATTTTTATTGTTCTTGGAAAGGAGATTTAAGCATATAACAGGAAGGAAACAGTAGTCTGAAACTTTCTCATTCTGAGACCATGAAAGCATTATGGCTGTTCTTTTGGGGAGAGAAGAGAAAATGAAAGCATTTGGGCACACATTTTGCAAAATGCACATGAAGATCCAAATTTTATCCTTGACCCCAATTGGCCTTAAAAGAGCCTTAAAGTCTCTAGCTATCTATTGTGCGGAAGAAAACTTAACTATAAATTACACCAAAACTAAAATTCTTTCTTTTGCTAAATGCCCAAAAATGAGAAAATGGAGGCTAGGAAAGCAATCTATTGAACAGGTCAAAATCTTTAAATATTTAGGAATTGTGTTTCAGTCTACAGGGAGCAGAAAAGCTCACCTGGATTATGTTACCCGGAATGCCCAAAGATCAACAAACGCTATCCAAAGGTACTTCTTCACTAAGGGAGCCCAGTATATTCCAGCTGCAATCAAACTCTTCCTGGCTAAAGTAAAACCACAATTACTCTTCGGAGTGCAAATAGGACCCTATAAAGACCCTATTTTACTAGAGCAAATTCAATCAAAGTTCCTAAGGAAAATATTCCAAGTAACTAGCAGTGTACCAAATGCAGTTATTAGAAGGGAAGCAGGAGTTAGCAAGCTGGAGACAAGTATGTGGATTAACACTTTCACATACTGGCTCAAACTGAATAAAAATCCTGGAGGGCTGATCAAATTTGTTTTGGCAGATACCTATAAATTCTCTTGGAAAACAGCAATAAATAAGAAACTGAGCACATTGGGATTTTCCAGGGACACCATCCTGAACCTAAATTTAGATCTTGCAAAATTGACTATTAAGCAAAGATTGCTAGATATTGAAGGCCAGTTGGAAACTGCTGCTTTCCCCAAATATATTGTAGCCGATAAACAAATTCGGGTCACTTCACCTGCCGCATATCTGTTCCAAATTACTTTGCCTAAATTCAGGAGAGCTTTTTCCCTGGCCCGGTTCAATGCCTTACCTACAGCAGTACTGGAAGGCAGGTTTAAAAGAGTGCCCTATAAATCCCGTCTTTGCCCATGTGACACGGGTGTAATTGAAACCATTGAGCACGTATTTTTATATTGGCAATTTTACAAAGACATCCGTCTCCAGTTGATTGCCCCCTTGCTGGGAAAATACCCTGGTCACTCTGATGCTTTTTACATCAGCAATTTACTAAATAGCCAGGTACCCGAGGTGATATTTAGGGTAGCAAAGTTCTGCTACATTGTATGCAAACTCCGACCCCAAATGGTAAATGGGAACTAACATAGGTAAGTCTGTAAATCTGTTAGGTTAAGACATTTGGGGAAGAACCTAGGAACTAACGAAGTTCGACCTAGGACATGTCGGAGTTCAATGTTTGTCGACAAAAAATTGGGATCATAATATTTTAGAATATGATATCCGCTGTTTACCATCTAAGTTGCCGCCTTACTTTGCTTATGCCTCAAAATCTGTGCATACTATAGACATAAAGTTTTAACGCAAGGATACTGGGAACTAACAAAGCCAATTTTGTATAGACCGTATGATGTTAGGAGAACCCTAGGAGAGTTGGCGGTTGGCACCAGATTTGCCTTAACTATTTTTGAAATGGTAAGAGCTCTTGCTTTTATTTACGATTTTAATGCTTGTATAATTGTGTATGATCTTAATGTTCATAATCGTGTATAGAAATCTATGCATTTCTATTGTGACTTTCCATATTTATATGCTGCGATCTTGTTGGTCAATGACCGAATAAATTTTATACATATAGATCCAAATAGGTAGACAATTATGCTATTCCATGGGATGTTTGAATCCCTCTCAAAAACATGGTATCAAGCCAGTATACTGGAAAAGGATTTACTGAGTTGCAATTTGCTAATTTGTTTTTTCTTTTTCCAAAATAATTTAAGGCATTGTGGTCTAAATCCATCTGCTTGTCTTATACAGAGTAGATCAGTGGAATTATGTAACTGTTCAGTTAATTATACTGATTTAATTGGTCCACTCTGTATGGGACTAGCAACTGGATTTAGAACTAAAGTTTCAGGAACACAGAAAAGAGCAAGTATACCAGGATCTGCTATCGACTGATTACTAGATGAAAAGCTGCTTCCTAATGCTGAGAAGGGTAGTCTTGCCTTCGTCCTGCAGGAGTGTAAAGACGTTTTTTTAAAGGAGCAGGTAAAATACTTATAATTAGAGAATCATGAGCTCAGAATTTGCTTTGAGTAATTGAATTGACAAGAACTCAGTCCTTCCACACAAAAATCTACCCCAGCTTTCTTAATTTCAGGACTAAAACTTTCAGGGTAGTAGAAGGGTAATTTTGTGGCTATCATTTTAAGCTGCTGCCACTTTTTGCTGATAAGGAGTCCTGGTGGTGCAGTGATTAAATGCTGTAGTGAAGCCACTTACTCACAAACCACAAGGTTTTGAGTTCAATATCAGGCAGGAGATCAGGGTTGACTCACCCTGGCATCCTTCTGAGGTTGCTAAAATGAGTACCCAGCTTGTTAGGGGAAATTAGCTTAGGGAGTGCTGAAGTGCACTAATAAGTGGTATAGAATTATTATTATTATTATTATTATTATTATTATTATTATTATTATTTCTAATAAGATTGAGGCAGCTTACATCAATAACAATCATATAATACAATAAAATAAACCCCACTATCCCCTCCCTCCTTAAACCAAATCAACATAATAATTACAACACAACAATGACTATAATAAAATACAGTTAAAATAATTAAAAATCACAACAAGAACAGGACATCATGGGGTAGTCATTAGGATAGTCCCCATCAGTAGGGGCAAGTGAGACAGTCATTCAGGGAAGGTCTGTTGGAAGAGATCCATCTTGACACCCTTTTTAAAGCTGTCAAGGTTGGTAATATGTTGGATCTCCTCCAGGAGGCCATTCCATAATTTGGGAGCAGCAGATGAAATGGCCCTCTGGGTAATCGCATACAGCCTGGTCTTTGCTGGCTGTAGTAAAATTTTCCCAGATGACCTAAGTGTGTGGGGCAGATTATATGGACGAAGAAGATCCTGCAAGTAGGCTGGACCCAAGCCATGAAGGGCTTTAAGGGTCATCAATTTGTACTGTTCCTGGAAACTAATAGGCAGCCAGTGAAGAGATTTTAAAATCGGTGTTATATGGTCACCTCTAGATCTCTCAGTGACTAATCTGGATGCCATATTTTGGACTAATTTAAATTTCTGAACTAAGCATAAAGGTAGCCCTATGTAGAGCGCATTACAGAAGTCAAGTTGTGAGGTTACCAGCACATGTACCACAGTTTTCAGGTTCCAGGAAGGGTTGCAGCTGATGTATCATCTGAAGCTGATAATTACTGATATTGCTATAACATACCTTCTCTGCCCCTATACTTTTCCTTGATGTTTCAGACCAAAATAACAGGAGACAGGTGTGCCTTGAAATTGCTAAAATGCCCCACCTTGTTCTGATCCTATCTTGCTCTATGAAGTACTTGAGGCTTTCTATATTACTGGAGGGATCCTCCCATGAGAAGAGCAATGCCTGTTTGTTGGTTGCTGATCTAATGCCAATCAGCTAAAGAACTACCAGCAGATCAAGAACTACCATCTACCCACTTCTAGCTCCTATCCAAGAATGCCACATAGCTTTTTGCTGTGCTACTCTTTGCACATATTATATGATGGTCTTATACTGCATAGCATCTAGAACAGGAATAAGTAACACGAGGGCTAAGCAGTCTTAGAGGGCTGCACCCCTGAGTCTCACACTCCTGCAAAAATCTTTTGAAAAATTGGACCCGAGGGTCTAGAAGATGGCACTGGGCTGCATGTGGCCCCTGAGCTGCACTTTCTTCACCCTAGACTAGATTCAAATTAGGCTAGGAAGGCAAAGATGGAAATATCTGCTCAGATCTGAAGCTCACTTTGGTATGTATCCACCCTGCAGAAATAAAGCAGTTTGACATCACTTTAACTGCCATGACTCAATAGTAGTTTATGAGATATATAGCCTTCTTTGTCAGAGAGCTCTGGTGCCCTACCAAATTACAAATCCCAAAATTCCATAGCATTGAGCCATGGATCTTTAAATAGAGTCAAACTGCTTTATTTCTGCAGTGTGGCTGCAGTCTTGATGACAATGAACCAGTCATCATTTTCTCACTTTATTACATGATTGTTACTGAGGATAAACTAAGGCCCTGTACACACTGGCCATTAAAGTCAGCATGGGGGTGGAATTGGGGTGTAGTGTCCTCACAATACATGCCCAACTCTGCCCCAGGGCGCCCTGACACCACACACCACTCCACATAGCATGTAGCATCATGGCACTCCTCCAGCGCTGCAGCCATATGATGCAGCACTGAAGGAGTGCTGTATACCTGTGGCAATGCAGTTATGGTGCCCGTTTGAAAGCACAAAAAGGAGCTGCTTTTTGTGTCTCCTTTTGTGCCCTCAGAAAGCTGGATCGGGGCTGCAGTGTGAGGTTGCTATGGCCCCGATCCAGGTAGGAATGGGGTGGCATCCCACTGCCTCTTAGGAACTGTTTGTACAGTCCCTAAACCTCTTGGGAAAACAGCAGGGAGAAATGAAACCAACAGCCTATTTTGACTGCTCTAATACAGCATTAGTGCACAAAACTGATAGCTGTAGACAGAGCTTAGAAATGTTATTTGCTTGGACTACAGCTCCCAGAATTTTCCTGACTGAAGTATAATGGGAATTGTAAGTCATGTTTGTAGCCATAGTATGTGAAGAGTCTGAAGGCTGCTATAAGTCAACATAGTGTTCCTCACCAGGACAGTTTTGGCCACACCTCAAAATACGAAAGTTCGTTAGTTTTATTGAACTAGATACATACAGCATACAGATTACTGTCGGGCCAAACCTTTGTTCTTCAGATCAACAAACTGAATATTTATACTGATACCAAGGGATAGATAATATACGGTACAATGTCTGCACTTACACACCATCTTAATGTTTATTCTTTTGTGCTAAGATTTTGCTGTCCACCTATTTCTCAACCTGCCCTACCTGCCTTAACAGGAATGTTAGTTAGTAGATTTGTCAATGCTTCTTTCCAGCAGAGGCTCTCCATCTTTAGTAACCTCCTGACAGCCAAAAATTATGTATAGTTAGGTGGACATCAGGTCTAGCTATGAAGACCTTGTCGCTGTTTAACAATATCAAGTTGGCATCTTTTCTGTTGTTTTTTTTTTTCTTTTCCAAAAGTGTCCTTACTTGCTGTGACTTCATTAGGAGCTTAACATCTCAGAAGATAGTAGGTGAAGTCTTTTCATGCAGGAAATATACACTGGTCAGAAGCATTACTGGATAGGATTTCTGTATTGGTTAGCTCTTACCAAGCACAGGAGTTGAGCTGGGAAAAGATATGGGTGATATAGGATCCAATGTTAATGTGAAGGGTGCCATGGCATGATGCAAACTCTGCAGAGGTTGCATCATGCTGTGGGGCACCAGCTGATGTCTCACAACCAATACTGTATATAAGTGGACTAGAAGAGAGGTCACATGTGGATCGCTGGATTGGTGTGGGTTGGTCCTGTTGAATTGGTGTGGAGCAGTGCAGGTTGGATGGCTTGTGGTTTGGTTTGAAGTGAAGCTGTAAGCTGATGTACTACAGACGGAAAAGTTGATAGGAGTCAGAGAGGAGTTTGTAAATATTCGTATATTGCAATTCAAGATAAAGAATCTCCAAGGACTTGGATGAGTTTTTTCAGTGTGGAAAGTGATCAGTTCATTGCCAATACCTGGATTCTTTTTGCTTCCATACTCTGCTATATTATTGTTGAGCTGCAACCTGTCCTTCTCAGTATTTTAAAACTGTAAGTCACGTGAAACTCAATAGGCCTTGCATCTGAAGAGACATATGCAGATAGGATGTCCCTTATGACCTCTCTTTCCCTACATTGTGATTCCAATCATTTATTACCCTGTTCTCCAAATATTTGGTTATTCCTAGTGCATCTGAGTGCATCATCTGTCGTGCAAGCCAACATTGAACAGAATGTAAACAGAGTCAACTGTACATAAGTTGAAAACACAACCATCAGTAGTGCAATCAATGCAACCCTGAAACCAACACAGCCCTCCCGAAAGCTGCGTCTCGAATGGCCCTGGTGTCCAACCTATAATGTTTAATAAAAGTTAGAGGTTGGGACCAGACAGCAGCCTTGCAGACATCCTCCAAGGGAATCCCCGACAGGAATGCGGAGGATGCTGACATTGCCCTTGTGGAATGAGACCGAACCCTGCCAGGGAGAGGTTTGCCCAACAGTTCATAGCAGAGGTGGATGGTACCAGCCACCCATTTGGAAAACCTCTGCGCAGACACAGGCAACCCCTTCTTCGGTTCCGAGTAGCATTGGAAAAGTCTCTCGGACCGACTGGAGGCAGCAGTTCTGTCCAAATAAAACACCAGTGCTCTCCTGACATCAAGAGAGTGTAGGCGTCGCTCCGCATCCGAAGTCGGGCTGGATGCGAGAGTGGGCAACACAATGTCCTGACACATGTGGAAAGCAGACACAACCTTCGGCAAGAAAGTAATGTCTGTATGGAGGACCACCTTGTCCTTGTGGAACCTCAAGAATGGCTGGTCCCTCCGTAAGGCACAGAGTTCGCCCGCACGGCGGGCAGAGGTGATGGCCACAAGAAAAGTGGTTTTCCAAGTCAATAGTCTCAAGTCCGCTGTGGCCATCGGTTCAAAGGGCTTGGATTGGAGGGCGGACAGTACCATCTCCAAGCTCCAAGCCGGCGTTGGTACCGACACAGGAGGATACAGGTTGGCACATCCCTTAAGGAACCCCTTCACTAAAGGGTCTCTGAAAAGGGAAACCCTCCCCCCGAACTGGTATTTGGCACAAATGGCAGACTGGTAGCATTTGATAGATGCTCGGAACCTACTGGAATCACTGGGCAAAGTTTACTTTGCAACATATAGAAACTTTTTGGCGGTAACTCCGCCCACCCGTTATAAGGCCCCTGCCTTCCCGCTCTTTTCCCTAGTTCCTTTTTTCCGCCGCGCTAGCTGCTTCAGGGAACTTCGCTCGCTTTAGCTTGCATTTGGAATCACTTCTCATCTTGACCTCGGACTGTTTTTGACCACTCTTTGTCTCCCGCCCCTGGTAACTTCGGACTTTCGGACTGTTGACCTCGCTTCGAATTCTCCTCTGGCTCTGACGACTTCGGAAATGCCTGCTCCATTCAAGAAGTGCGACATTTGTGGGGGCAAGGTGCCCGTCCAGGACCCGCACTCCTCCTGCCTGCTGTGCCTCGGCCAGAGCCATGATACCAAGGCCTGCCTGCTCTGCAGGTCCCTCTCTTCTCAGGCCCGGAAAAACCGTGAGTCCCGGCTCACCTCGGCAATCGACCTGGGCAAGGTGCAAGAGGGAGGTTCGCGCTCTTCATCCGTCCCACCTTCCGCGCCCCCTGCCTCATCTTCTAGGGCAAGTGTGTCCAGCGTGACATCCGCTAGGGCCACCGTTTCCAGCGTGGTGTGTGTCCCGGCCGGGAAAATTCCTTCCACCACCTCCAATGTGGCCCGTGGCTCAAAACCGCCCAGCGCCACCGACGAACCCTCCAAGCGCCCCCACAAGTCTTCGGGGACTGAGGGTACCGAGCCGGCCTCTAAATCGACAAAGAGACTGGAGGGCTCGCACGTGAAGAAAGGTACCGAGGCGGAGGCCCAACTTGCTTCGCCCTCGTCCTCCAGGGCATCCAAGGTGTCTCGCCATGCTCCCAAGCCGAGAGAGCCGGCTGCATCAGGAGCGGCGGCTGTCCTCCTGGTTCTTCCGGACAACCCATTCTTCCCATTGGAAGAGACCCCGAGGCCGGGAAAGAAGAGGCATCACGACAAGACGAGTCGTGACCCTGCCCCTAAGAAGGCTAAGCCGTCCAAGGATCAGCCCGGTACCGACCCACCGAAGGCTAAGGACAAGAGGCGTTCCCCTTCCAAGAAGGCCCGCGCCTCCACTCTGGCAGCTCCCCCGTGAGCCAGAGCCTGCGCCCGAGGTGCGGCTGACTCCGGTACCGGACACGCCACCACCTCAGCCCACCATGGACTTCGTCCACGGTACGGAAGACACCGCGCCTCCTCTCTCTCCGGAACAACGGTCGCCTCCCCACTCCGGGAACGACGACTACGAGGACCCGCCCCGTACACAGCAGATACCGGACCTGTTCCTCGACACTCAGTCGGGCCGGTACTACATGTCGGTATCGGAGGACAGAGCAATCAAGGAGTTCACCAGACTGAATCCCCATCCAGCAGATCCTCAGCAGGGCACCTCGTCCAGATCGGTCCCGACCGTGTCCGTGTACGAGAGGCCGCCATCCCCGCCTCGCAGGCGCTCACGCTCCTCGACTGACCTCATCCTGGTCCGACCGAGATCCCAAGTCAGAGTGGCAGATGTCCTTTCCTCTGACTTGGATTCCGATGACGAGCCTTTGCCCCCTTCCGAGGCACCATCGGATGAGGATGTCCTCTCGGTGTCGGCCTCACCTCAGAGGATGCACAATCCTGAGCCTTCTTCCCCATCGGACGACGTCCGTTCCTTCAGTGAGCACGTTGTGAAGATGGCGAGGGCTCTCGACATCGAGCTCGCTTTCCCGGACGACGACGCTCAGGATCCGGTGGAACGTTGGGTGCACGGACGGGTGCCTACTCCACCTTGCCTCCCTCTGCTTCTGTCGCTGCAGACCATCATTAAAAGGTCTTGGGACTCACCGGCCACCCTGTCTGCATCCTCCCGCAAGGTAGAGTCGCTCTACAGAGTCGCTCCGGCGAGTTGTCCCTGGTTGGCCGACCACCCCAGGCCGAACTCTGCGATCGTGGAGGGAGCCCAACACAGCTTTGTCCCGAAGCAGGCGACCTCCTCTGTCTACAGGGAGGTGAAGAAAGTTGATGGCCTGGCCAAGAAGGCCTACTCGGCGGCGGCCCTTGCGGTCAAGGCCGTAAACTACACCGCCTGCATGGGGGCCTACATCCAGACCCTCATGGAATGGATCTCCCCCCTCATCCCGGACATCCCGGATGACTTCCAGAGGCAATTGGTCGAGGTCAGGGACGAGACACACTCCATCGGAAGTTGGCTCATCACCACTTCCAGGAACATGGCTGACTGTGCAGGGAGGGCCATGTCTGCATCCATGGCACTCAGGCGTCACGCCTGGTTGAGGGCCTCAGACCTCAACCCTACTGTCAAGGCGGCCATCGAGGACATGCCGCTTGACGGGACCGGGCTCTTCCATGCCGAGACCGACGACCGCCTGAACAGGAAGTTCAGGATGAAGGCGGCGGCGAAGAAGCATGGCATGTCCTTGACACCGGCTTCTCCATTTCGGAAGCGTCAGCGCCCGTGGCAGCCGCAAGGTCAGTCACAGGGGACCTTCTCCCGGGATCGGCAGTCCCAGCAACAGGGCTCCCAGAGACGCTGCTTTCCCTCGCAGTCTTCCTCCTCCTCTGGCCGTCGCAACTTCCTGCCTCGGTACCGCAAGTCCCGCCGGCAGGACACTGACCAGGGGAAGAAGAGAGCCTGAAGGGACGCAGCGCGCTTCGTCCCTCCTTCACCCCTCTTCTTCTTGGACATTTTGAGGCCCTTTGTTAACATCTGGGCCTCCATAACATCGGACTCGTGGGTTCTCAACATCGTCCGTAGGGGTTATGCCCTCGAGTTCCAAGAGCTCCCTCCAACTGGAGCCTTCGTGTCCACTCCCCCCTCGGACACCCTTCTCGACGAAGTGCGCGCCTTGCTCGGTAAGGGGGGCAATCTCCCCCCTACCGCCCGACCAATGTCCTCGAGCCTTTTTCTCCAGGTACTTCACGATACCGAAAGCGGATGGGGGCATTAGGCCCATCCTGGACTTGAGACAATTTAATTTGTTCCTTGACTACCGTCGCTTTCGAATGGTAACCTTGGCTTCCATTCTGCCTCTGCTTCACCAGGGCCTGTGGTTTGCGACCGTCGACCTGAAGGACGCTTACTTCCACATCAGGATTCGAGAGTCCCACCAGAGATTCCTCGCCTTCGCTGTCGGCTCCGCCTCGTACCATTACAACGTTCTTCCCTTCGGCTTGGCCATGGCTCCAAGGGTCTTCACAAAGTGCATGGCACCGGTGGTGGCATACCTTCATCAGAAGGGCTTCATGGTCTTTCCCTACCTGGACGACTGGCTGTTTGCAGCCGAATCCCAACACGAGCTGCAGGAGGCAGTCTCATTCACCTTGCACCTCTTGGACTCCCTCGGGCTGGTCGTCAACAGGGAAAAGTCCCACTTCACACCGACCAGACAGGTCAAGTTCATCGGGGCCATCCTCGACTCCGAAAGTTGCTCAGCCTTCCTCCCTCTGGACCGGTTTCAGGCCCTGACAACGTCCCTCAGGCCGTGCATCTCCCACAGAAGAGTGAGAGCCAGAGACGTCCAAGTCGCCCTAGGCCACATGGCATCGACGACATTCGTCACCCCCTGGGCAAGACTTCGTCTTCAGCCTCTCCAATCCTGGTTTCTTTCGGTCTTCTCTCCGGTAGAAGACCCCCCATCCAAGTGGCTCACGGTACCAAGACCGATAGCCGCCTCCCTCAGATGGTGGTTGGACCGCCGCAACGTCTGCGCCGGAATGCCCTTCCATCAGCCCCAGGCACAACTGACTCTGACAACCGATGCATCCCTGGAAGGATGGGGCGCTCACCTGCTCGACTTGGTCGTCAAAGACAGGTGGTCCACACAGGACAAGCTCCTCCACATCAACGCTTTGGAGATGCTGGCAGTGGAAAAGGCATTGAGGGCTTTCGAGTTCGCCGTCACAGGAAAGGTGGTCCTCCTGAGGACGGACAATACCACAGTGATGTATTACATCAACAAACAAGGTGGTACCAGGTCCAGGACCCTGCTTGACCTCACACTCCGCATCTGGGACTGGTGCATCCAGAGACGCGTCCTCCTCCAGGCGATTCACCTTCCCGGGGAGGACAACGAGCTGGCAGATCGCCTCAGCAGATCTCCCTCGGTGTGCCACGAGTGGAGGCTCCATCCCGAGACGGTCAGCGACCTCTTTGACCGGTGGGGAACCCCCCGGATCGACCTCTTTGCGACCAGGTGGAACAGCCACTGTCCCCAGTTCTGCTCCAGGAAGCGAATGGACGAATCCCTCGGAGACGCATTCGCCTTCCTCTGGACGGGGGAGCTCCTCTACGCCTTCCCTCCGTTCCCTCTCATCATCAGAGTGGTGTCCAAGATGACAACGGACCGCTCGCATGCGATCTTGATCACCCCGTGGTGGCCGAGACAGCCCTGGCTTGCATCCCTTCTTCACCTCTCCAGGAGATGCTTCCTCCGTCTCGACCCTCGTCCGGACCTGCTGTCGATCCAGGACGGA
The DNA here is from genome assembly GCF_019175285.1 of Sceloporus undulatus. Lineage (NCBI taxonomy): Eukaryota > Metazoa > Chordata > Lepidosauria > Squamata > Phrynosomatidae > Sceloporus > Sceloporus undulatus. Next base: position 258,147,689 of record NC_056523.1, read on the forward strand.
CGGATTCTCCACCCGGACATCGGACTGAGTAGGGTCTGCCATGTCCAGAGAGGGGCAGTTAGAGTCCAGAAGGGAGGGACTCAGGACACTTACAGAACTCTAGGAAAGGGAGTTGCTGTAGTGTAATATCATGTGGGATATTGTTAGCCTTGGTGGCTGGTGTGGGTTTAGGAAAAGAACCTAAAGATAAGGACAGTGTGATGGTCCTGGATATAAGTACGTTAATTGCTGGAGGGAGTGTGAGAAAGTTAACGAAAACTGTAACTGAAGGAAACTTTAAAGTAACAAACATGTGCAGCATCTCAATAAGCAAAACATTGTTAAAACCTTCTTGCAAATAAAGTTTTATTCCTGTTTCAGATAGAGGCTGGTTTGGCACTTAAATACATATCACGCTACTACAAATTCAAACATAGTTTGGGGTTAAAAGTACAAGTGCTTGTGACATTTATATGACAGCGGTGGGATGAAAAGGTCCAGGATGCTGTCATAGAAGAAACTTAGTGGTAGAGAAATAAGTGGTGATCACAGCGTGATATAGGGGGTGGGTAGAAAGAGAGAGAGAGAAAGGAAGGCAACAATATTTTGCCAGTAGTTGTTAAGTAGAGAAAAGGAGAAAAGAGACAAATATGGGAGTGGGGAGATAAGCAGGGAATGAGGGCAAAGATGAGTGTAGACAGGAGTGAGCAGGTGAGAAGGAGAAAGATGATGAGAGACAGACAAGGTAAGTACCACTACGAGTTGACTATGCATGGCTATTGTGATTTCTTCTGTCATGAGAGCTTGAAAAAGTTCTATATTAACACACAAATCCCACTTTCTCCATATATGGCCCTTAAAAAAATAAGAGTACTCTTATAGAAGCACTACCAAGATGTGACCTGAAGAAGGTTTTGAATTGCACACAGCCATTCATAATGAAACTAGCAAATGTTGCATACTGCTCTAGACAAAAAGAAAAAGATGGGTAACTTGCTGAATCATGTCATAGACAACCAGTCAGCTGCATCAAACAGGCAAAGTGGTGCCCTGAGGAAAGAGAATAGTATGCCTGACCATGGATAATTAGGTAGGACATTTGTTCCTTCTCACAGCTAGAAAGGCCAACTTGACATACTTAGAACACCTCCCCCCCCCCCACCAGCAAAGGAATGAATCAATGGGTGGGATATTTCTGCTTAACACACACTAACTGCTGGGGTTCCACACTACATAACTACAACAGTTTGATCCCACTTTAAGAGTCACAGCCACATCATCTGGCAACCTGGGAAACCTGTAGTATGGTGATGTGCTTAGAATTATTTGCCAGACCTCTTAACATTGTCATTCACCAAAGTACAAATCCCATGATTCCATAAGACAGAGCTGAAGTAGTTAAGGTGGCATCAAACTACTATAACTGCAGTGTGGAAGCTGTCAAAGGCAGGAAACTAGCTTCTGCAACCTGGTTCTCTGTTACTACAGCATCTTACAGTTAGTGGTTCACTGGCCACTATAATTCTCCCTCAGCCTATGAGGGGCAAACTGAGATGGACCATCTCTTTCTCCATCACTGCTACAATTCATCCCAATCTTGCCAGCTGAGCTGCCTAGCTGAAGAGCCCTTCTATTTAAACTCTTTCTGCCTAGTTAATAATGAATCAAGAGAATGTTGTCTCTCAATAATTTTCCCCCTCATAAATGAAATCCCTTACTGAATTATCAAAATTCAGAAAGCAAGCTTGTCTAATGGGGGGGGGGGGAATAATCCTGTCTAGCCATTTAAATATATGCAGGAAGAAGTGAGAGAACTGTTGGAAGGTGAATGAGTGGGAACCAGGATAGTTTTCAAATATCATCAAAAGTTCATTTTGCATTATGCTATCAAACTGTTATTATAACCTAAAGTAAGAATGTGAGAAAACACAATTTTGTCAAGGCAGATCCTTGGCATAAATTATTCTAATCTCAGTTTTGAACAGAATACAAGACTAACTTGAAGTATATAAACTGCTCTGAAACTACCATCCAAAACCAGTAATTCTCTGCTTTCAAATTTTCAAAAGACTCACTTTAAGTATCAGCCTATCTTGTCTTTTTACTGCCCCACTTCTTTGCTGCAACTTCAAACAGGAAGTGTGGTAACTGGTGCATTTCAGTGTTGAAAGGAAGAGATAACATGTACAGAAGACCAGAAGAGGAAGGAGGACTGTAGGTGCTCACAAATAGCTTGAAATTAAAGTTTCTTTCCTCCACCCAATTTGTCTATCACAGCTTGGACAGTATGCCGTTTTCAGAAAGAAAAAATGGAAAGGAGGAAAGAAGCAAGAAATCATCCTGGAACAAGGGGCAGACAATACGTTTGAACCTGTCAACTATATGATTTTGATCTCTAACATCTCTAACTCACATTGTAGTGGACATCATTTCTATAAAAGTGCATTGATTTTATGTCCAGACAAGAGAAGATGCAATCTCAGAAGGAGGAGGAGGAAAGGTCTGTGCTTCTTTTCAAAAACTGTACATCAATATCTTGGGATTGATAATGAGTCCGGAAGACCAGCATGTTCTCATGATTTCTATGAAATGTCCCCTCCCTCAATTCCACTTTTAATGTCCTAGCTATAAACTGAGAGTGCTAGAGGCTAGAGGATAGGCTTTCAAATAGCATGCACATTTTACTTATTTACTTATTTATAGTTTGGGGTTGGAGTGGGGACTCACAAGCATGCATCAGTGGGAGGCTCACAGTCCACTTGGCAAAGCTCATTTTCAACACCACTGCTTTTTTCATTCTTGCGTTCCAAAAATCTAAATTTTAAAAAGACTTACACACACCCATCCAATTTAAATACTACTTTTAAAAACAATCATGACAGTTAAAATACACAATATGTACTAAAACCACCACACCCAACTGCATATCACTGTAACCTGGTCAGACAAGGCTGAAGGTCTATTTAAACAAGAAGGTCTTTCCCTGTCAGAAAAAAGACAGCAGAGAGAGGAGAGTTAACCTCCCTTAGGAGGATATTCCAAAGCTTAGAAGCAGTCACTGAGAAGGCTCTCTCCTGTGTCCCCACCAAGTGAGCTTGGAAAGCTGGCTATCAGATAGTCTGGACCTAAGGCATATCGGGTTTAATAGGTCAAAACCAGAAATTTCAATTGTGCCTGGAAATGGACTGGCCACCAGTGAAACTGTTTCAGCAAGGACTATATGCTCTTAGAAAGTCATACAGTTTGTTTTAATAAGATACATTGAAGATTGAAGTCTGACTGGAACTTAAAGGAGGTCTGAAAACTCATCTTCAGCAGAAATAATGTCCTACCTAAGATTATTGATAACTTCATGGGCTTGGAAACACCATGTAGTAAGTAAGTGCTGGCAGATAAGTTTCCTTATGTCAATTATAAAGCTTTTTTTTTAAACTTATCTTTTAAAACCAGAAAGAGAATTGTATCAGCTAAACCTGCTAGAGATGTGCCTATATTACTTGTTTATTTTCTTTTTTTAAAATCATATTTCCGGCGGGCCTATCCAACTGATCTCCTCTAATTTGATTTTGAATAATATCTTACTATGATGACTCGATCCTTATGTTTGTGAGCAATACTGTAACAACCCCTCCCCTTTTATCTCTTCTTTTGATTAATGTATTTCGAATTATATGTATTTTATGACGTTTTTATTTGTTGTAACCCCGCTTCGATCCGAAGGGAGAAGCGGGAAATATAAATAAAATTTTATTATATTAATATTATTATATATTGGCATTGCAACTAAGATCCAAAACACACTGCAGAAATAATCCAGAATGAGACTGCTTTAACGACCCTGGCTCAGTACTAGAGAGTTCTGGGAATGGTAATTTAGAAAAGGATAAATGACTCACAAAATTACAGTGCCCAGAATTTCCTAGCATTGACCCAGCGCAGTTAAAGCAGTCTCAAACTGGGTTATTTCTGCAGTGTGTTTTGGACCTAAGAGGGTATCAGGTTGAAGAATGCTGCTCTAAAAACTAAATGTACTGTATTATTTAATTCAAATGAACTCGCAGCAGCACTGTTTTCTTTCTGTAACTAGATATGGTCTTAAAGCTCCACATTGCTTGTGGTCTTCTTACAGGAAAACAGCGTGCAGGCACTTGTCTTTAGGGTGTTATTTCTATGGATGGATTTACATGTCTCTTGGGGCAATGATGTTAAATATCTGATTCTTTGCTTGAGATATGCAAACTGCTAAAGATGATGTACTTATCTATACTTATTTTCCTTCCTCTCTAATACTACGAACACATGTTACAACACTTGAAAATGTTGCAGAACAGTCAACACATTCTTAAGAAGCCTCAACAGTGCTTAATCCCAAATTTTCTCTCAATTCATTAAATACTCCACAAAGTTTGCCAGCTTGTGCTGATTTAGGTTTTTTTTCTAAGATTGTTCTATGCACTCTACACAAAGCAAATAACTTGTGGCAAGTAATATTTGCAACAACCATATGTGAGTGTATGTGTGTGTGTGTGGGGGGGGGGGGGCTTCACGTTGCCTGGTGACTTGGGGTTGACTGACCTCATGAATTTCATAGCATAAACCCTCAGAACTGGTTTGTCACTGCCTTGCCCTGAAATATAGCCGGCAGTATCGGGTACTCCTTGGCACCTTAAACGCTATAATATCCTATCCATCCTTGAAATATTCTGTATGATACCACTACTAACTAGGAACTTTTATACTAAGGTGGTATGACCCACTTGAACAATGAAAATGACATACATGACAAGGGCGGGTTACAGACCGCCGCCACCGTTTGCTCCGTGAGGGAGCCGTAGCAGCCACACCGCACGGCTCCCGCACGGAGCAAAAAAGGAGCTCCAAAATGGAGCTCCTTCTTGAGGCGCCTCTATGATGTCGCGAGGCGCCGCGACACGTCTGGATGCTATGCGTCCAAGACGTAAAGATGGTGGCGCCCGTATGAACAGGGTGCTGCCATTTTGTACGTATTCCATACGTACTAGGGTTAGGGGGGTGCAGAAGCACTGCCCCTTCCTAACCCTAATACGTACGGAATACGTATTTTTTGGCGGTCCGTAACCTGCCATAGTCTGGGACTAGGCATTTGAATATTTTTCTCCATATTTTTAAGAAGTAGTTTGCATGTGTGTGCCATAGCACATATGCGCATGCACACACATACATGCACTGCAGCTGTGCAGAAAAGTGCACCCTACCCCTTTTTATTTCACAGACTCCATGCAGTTCAAAAATATGTCAATATGGTATTTGCCCATCTGTGCATGTATGACTGTTTCTGCTTTTTTTTTTTTTACATGTTTTATTCTTTGATTATGACTGCAACTGATTATTTTTTTCACTAAACCATCAGCTCAGCAAGCAGATTATTTTATGCTTTCTAATCATGGCATTACTGTATTCTAGGACATGTTTTGGTTGCTGAGGTATCATAACAGATAAGTATTGCTCAATGGCAGGGGACTAATAAGAATGTGCAAGAAGTGAATTTAGCTTGTGTGTTAGGCCTCAACTCATCTGGTCCTGGCAATTATGAAAGACGTTACTTGAGCACTTGGGCTGAATTTGCACAAGGGCAGTATCTGTGTAGTATTCCTGCTCCGGTTTGAACCCTGTACTGCCACACACAACTGATTTAATTGAACCTGAAATCAGTTTGGGGGGTATTTCTACTGTATGCATGTTATTGTATCAGTTTATGTTCAGTTACACAACTGTAGCAGCCCCAGTTTTTTTTTTAATTTTCACCATACATGCACGTATTTGCATAGTTGTTTAACCAAATAGCCTTTTTCTGTTTTCCCATTATTTTGATTGCTGACTTGTGCTTCTATAAACTAGCTGGTAGAGCAGGGGAAGGCAAAAACATGCAAATGTGTGAAACACTATGTATATGAAGGTTCACATATGAATACCATTAAAAAATGGTGGGTGGGGGTGACACCAGACTCTGATACAAACAAGGTAACTATCCTCCCATGACAGGAATGCTCAAGTGTCCTAGGTCACCACCCACCAACTTCTCTCTCCACTCCCATTCTACCACAATCCCAATTCAGGGATCAAACCAAATGTTTTTAAAAACCAGATCTCAAAGACAGCAGAGTAAACTGGAGGTTCTTTTAAACTGCATTAAAGCCCTCAGGCATCAAAAAGAAATGTTTTCACATTGGAATGAGAGGAACACTGTATACTCAAACAGGGCTGGGATCAAGGTAAGGACACATTATTTAGTTTATGCAGATTCAGCCTTAGTTCTTTCTTTGCAACACAATGTATCACTTTCCCTCTGGCTCAGGTCAGAGTGTGAAAGAGAATGGGAATTAGCTTCAGCCACCTTTGGAGGTTATCACAGAAACATCACCAGTGTTGTTTTAATAATGAACATGTTAGACCATGTCTTCCGTTATTCTCCATCAAGGTCACCAAGGCTAGAATGAGGTTTAACTGGCAGGCTGTACTACATGACCTTGCAGACAACATGCTTACCTCCCTCCACTCCATTGTTACAGGAGTGGCATGGCACTGCTCCAATATCAGCCATCACACAATGTATATATTCCTCAGCTGAAATGCTGTATTGAACAGATTGCAGCTCTATATACAACAAGATAGCAAAATTATTACATTGGTGGTTTAATTATTATTACCTCACTAAAGCTAATGCCATTGCCTGCACCCAATGCATAATAAACACAATTCTTCCTCACTTTAGAAACATGTAAAAGTTTAATACTTTTTAAAAGTCTACAAATTAAACAGACATTTTGCTTTCACAGAATACATTATGCTGCAGTTACTCCCACACCACTTCCTCTTGCAGCTAACAAGGCATATGACTATTTAAGGTCTGGTAAGTAATGTGGTTATTTTTGGATTTTCTATGCTTTGTGAGTGTTACAGCACTCAGCACAACCCAGGGAAATTCTGTCTGATATGCACACTCTTAAAAAATACTGTAAAAGAAAAAGACATCTCTCCCCACTCCACTTTGTGGCCTCATACGAGCTTAAAAATGATGGAAACATTTTACACTATAATATAACACACAGGACCAACCAATAATTAAATAAATATGAACAAAGACAAAAATTCATTGACACACTCTTGAGTTTTTAACTCTAGCTTTATTATCTGCCTCATAATCTTTGTAAAATAGTCTTTCTCACTGGTTTCTGTGCACAATTTAAAGAGAATTAAAGGTACTGTACTGTAAGATTCTTCTGGCCTGATGCAGTGGTTTCAATACTCGACTATGATTCTGGAGACCAGTGTTTGATTCCCTGCTTGGCTGTGGAAACCTACTGGGTGATCCTGAGTGAGCCACACACTCTCAGCCCCCAAAAACCCTATGGTAGGATCACATTAAGTTCTCTATAAGGTGGAAATTACTTAAAGGAACATAACAACAAAATGATTTTACCTCTTTTGTTTTCCTGATAACTCCATATTTGATGTTTAGGTGAAATGAACCAATTTAAATATATAAGAAGGCACTCTTCCCAGCTCACATTACTGAGTTGCACATATGCATGAAAGCTAGGGTGACATAATGGTTTAAATGCTGTACTAGGTCTGTCAGAGACCAGGGTTCAAATCCCTGCTGGGCTATGGAAACCTGCTCGGTGACCATGAGCAAATCACATTCTCTGAGCTGTAGAGGAAGGCATGCCAACCCCCCTCTGAACAAATCTTGCCAAGTGCCCCATATAGGGTTGCTGTTACATGGTGTAAGTTTGAAGACACACAGCAACAACAAATGCATGTACATGGAAGCTGGTCACCTTGGTATTATTTAAATGGGATGTGTAACTGTTTTTTCCATTGTGGGGTGATCAGTCAAAGATTATTTCCCAGGAGAAGACAGAAAGGGGGCGGCCATCCCATTCCTTTTCTTCCACACATAGCAATCTGCTGAGAGTGTAACAGATAAATCCAGGAAGAGATGAGAAATTAAGTTTTTCAACATATCTTACACTAGAAATGGGAGTTGGATATTAAAGAGACTAATTTTGTTGAGGTTAACTGTCTTCAAGTCAATTTGGACATGAAATTCATTCATATAGTTACCTTAAGTAGAAATTGACTTGAAAGCAGTTATGAATAACAAATTTAGGGGTGAAACATATGGGTGGAAGGGTGGCTTGAAGCTGCCCCTTCCAAAAATGGCCTGGGGCTGTGGTGAACACTTGCTGAAGCCACAATTCGCATTGAAGCCAGCTGAAAAAAAGGAGCGGCAAAGAAACTGCTCCTTTTTCGGCTGAGGAAACAGTGGCTTTTGCCACCCCACCACGGCCCAATGGCAGCCTCAAGCCACTCCAGCAGTATGTGACGTATAAACGCAACACTGCTGGAGTGCCTGGAAGCCACACACATCTGGGTGGCCACCCAACTTCTGGGCAGCTTCAGGATGGCGTGTGAGTATGTGGCATATAAACGTCATGTTCCCAAGCAGCCCAGATGGCAGCTTTAAAGGGCCATCTGTTCAAGCCCTTAAGTCTCCTAAAATCAAGAAAATCTGAGGGGAGGACAAGAGAAAGTATTTATGTAGGAATTCCAGTTGTAACACTGAAAAAAATTGCATGGGGCATCTTTTTCTTCATTTCTTTGCCTGCTGTCCAGAACAAGTATTTTGCACTTGGCTCCATTTGTTGGATATTGCTTTTACTGTAAAAAAGAAAGCACGATGTGTAACACTATTCCCTCATGCCCATCCTTATTTTATAAAGGTTAAGGTATCACAAATTACAAGAATCTGAAATTTTAAAATCGTTCCTATGAGTCAACGTGATGCGTAGTAGTTTGGACTTTGGACTATGACTCTGGAGAGCAGGGTTTGAATCCCTGCCTGGACATGGAAACCCACTGGGTGACCATGGGCAAGTCATGGTCTATCAGACTAAAGGGAAGGAAATGGCAAATCCCCTGTGAACAAATGCTGGCATGAAAACCTTGTGATAGTGTCTCCTTAGGGTTGCTGTAAGTCAAAATTACTTGAAGGTACACAACACTCAGACACACACATAGAGACATGGATAAATATCACATGATTCCAAATAATGGCAGGCACATTACATCAAATAATATGGTAAAACCTTTAGCATAATGAAGACTTTATGACTGTATAGTTCATTATAAGACAGACAGAATGGAACACAGTAATTTAAAGAACCTTATTACAAGAAAAAGGAGCAATAGGCATAGGTACCTCAATGCATTACAGAAATGTGTACTTTAAGTTCTATAATTACAAACCTCTTTGGTTACATGGAACATGATTATATTCATTAACTACTTTCAATGTGAAAGACATCTAATGCAATCAGTGTATCATAAAGAACATGCAAATTATAGAGGTCTTTCTCAGTTTTCCTTCATATTGCTCTTTATTTTACATGGACAGTTCACTCCAGTCAATCCAGCATACAAGTACCAAATGTTTACCCACTGAACACCCAGTGATTATATCCCTTGCTGAACTTGTACATCTCTTCAGAAAGGAATATCCTAGAACAGAAGAGAGCAAAGTGTGACCCTGAGGCCACATGCACCCTCCCTAGCTGTTTTTCCAGGCCTTGATCCCTCCTGACTTTTTTGCTTCCCTCTTTCTTAGTCAGAAAAACAAACAAACTGAATTGCCTTTTCTTGAACCAGGATCATTACTTCACTTTTAAGTAGACTGCAAATGTCCCTTTTTATGTTTAACATAAAAAAAAATGTTTTTCTTGTTTGTCTGTTTTTCAAAACAGGAAGAGGTTCTAGCCATTTCCTTCAAAGGAGGCCTTCTGGCAGTCCATATGGCCTTAAAAGAGTCCCAGGGACAGAAAACTGGCCCCTTGACCCACTGCAGTTGTCCACACCAGTTCTAGACCCATCCATGATGCCGCTTAGAGCTAGCTCCCAGAAACAGTACATAATCTTTGTACTCCTAATACCTTGATCCTAAGCACATTTCTGGTGAAGCCATACCGAGCCAGTGGAACAAGTTTCCATTTCAGCATTATGGATCAAAATGTGCACTTAGAAGATTGCCTTTCTCTACACAACTGACTCAAATCATGCCAGATCATAAAATGCTTCTGCACATTTCTGTCATAAGGGCCATCTGATTAAGATTTATGAAGCCAGTGGATCCACACACTATCTGGATTTTATCCTAAGACCACAGCTTGAGGCTGAAATTCCGAATGTTTCCTGTACTGAGGTCCGGTACATCAAATGGCAAAATCTATGAAGAAATAAGATAAAACAAAATGCACTTTCATCAAGTGTACAACCTATTCCCACATAGCGTTTCCAGATTAATCACATGTACAAAGGCAGGTGTTATTGGACATTACTCAAAAATGCTAGAAGAGAAAGTGAAAGTGAGGTATGCAATGAAAATAAGGACCTTGACACTGCTCCAGGTACTGAAAATCTTCCCCTCTGTGTCTCTACACAGCTCGCCTTTGACACCTTACTTCAGCATCACAGAAAGGGGAAGTACAATTTACTTCCTTCTATTGCTCTATGATAATGTATAAATTCATCATCAGCATGTTGTTTACTAACACTGTGATCCTGTTCGAAGTAACAGGCACACATCCACATCTTAGACTCCCCCTTCTACTACTGTATTTACAAAACTAATCAGACAGGACCCTCCTTCTCAGTAAAGGAATGGCAACCTAACATTTCATCATCTTAGCTCTTTGAACAAAAGGACAACTGCATATACACATCCTTCAACCACTCTTGTTTCAAGTGTATCAACAAGGGTCAGATCAGTTGAAAGTCCTAATGTCAAAAATGGGAAGCTTGATCTTTGTCAATCCCTTCTTTTTCTGTAGGATGCAGCACAACCTTGCCATGTTCTGGAAAATCTCTTCCCAGTCCTCCAGAGGAAACTGGGGTAGTTGTAGGAGAAACTGATAAACATCACCTTCAGCCTCATTCTGCCAGCAAAAATGCTTTGTTGGATCAGAAGCCTTCTATGCACAGAATGAGCTATTTCATGTGTAGAAGGAATATCCAATCCATTGTTTTCAAGAAGTTACATACTGTTCAGTTTCAACATTCCCGAACCTGAAGTGCATTATCTATAGTGCTTTGCATAACAAGTAACAAGACTAAAATACAGAAACAGCATAAGAAGTTTATAAAGCTAGACATATAACAAACAGGATTTGGCTGAATGTTGTTTGTTGTTATGTGCCTTCCAAGTTCTTTCTGACATATGGCAAATCTAAGGCAAACCTATTAAGAGGCTTTCTGGGGCTGAGAGTGTGTGACTTGCCCAAGGTCACCCAATGGGTTTCCATGGCCAAATAAGAAATCCAACCCTGGTCTCCAGAGTCATAGTCAAACCACTACATAACACTTGGCTGAATAATTGTAATACATTTGTTCTTCTGTCTCCTCACCAATAGTTATTGTTTTGTTTCCTTGGAGGTCTTTAAACGGAGGCTGGATGGCCATCTGTCAGGGATGCTTTGATTTGGATTTCCTGCATGGCAGGGGGTTGGACTGGATGGCCCTAGCGGTCTCTTCCAACTCTACGATTCTATGATTCTATGATATATGTACTTGTAAACCTATGACTCCTGTCTAATAGGGGGTGCGGGAAAGCAGCAGATCTTCACCCCTTTTTATTATACAGTCAAAGGTTTAATGTACATATATGAGTGAAACAGAACAATAACTCTGTAGTGTAGTGTTTTAAGCATTGGGCTATGACCATGGTTCAAAACGCCATTTGGCCATGTTAGCGGCTTTGGGGCTAATCACACTTTATTAGTTACAGAGGGAGGCAAAAGAAAAATCTCCCTATTAACAGATTTTGCCAAGAAAACCCTGTGATAGGTTTGCCTAAGTCAGAAATTACTTGAAGGCACACAACAATAAGAACAGATTTAAACTGCCCCACTTCTTATCTTCTCACATAAACTTGCAAACAACAATGTGAGTAGCTGCCGATGCTGCTCTTCCCCAATGCTAGAGGACCCAACATAATAATTGCTTTGAGAATTAGCTAATATATAAGGATTCAGCAACATCTGTACAAGTTACTATCTAGAGAGAGAAAGGCAACAGTGCCATTGTAAAACTGCTGTGTGTGCATATATGAGGGCAGTAAAAAAGATTTAAACACAACACTTTTACTGTTCAACTATAATACCACAATCTGCAGCCTGCTTATTAACCAGTCTGTTAACAGGAGAAAAAAGTCTGTGTTATAACTTTTGTCCTAAGCAAGTTTAGTACTAAACAAAGCCAACAGTTTTCCAAATTCAGCTAATGTGATGCTCTGTTATACATTGTTACCCAGGTGATATGGTCAACATTTATTTCTGGCACCTGATCTTACAGAACACCAAAATAAAAACAAATCTCAGAAGATAATGTCATACTGGTCATAGCAATCAGAACTTGCTAACATAGTTTCAGGCAAAATAATTCCTTACTAAGCTGTATGACAAGGCAGTCTGCAAGTGTTTTCATAAAATATTATGATAATACTGACAGTAAGAGTGGAGAAACCCTTAGTTAGGCTCACAGACCAGAGTTTACAAGTGTGATGATTCCTTGAGAGCAAAGCCCTGTGCGTGGCTATTACTCTCAGGGAGATCCCTTAAAAGAACTAATCTTCCGCTGCCACCACTCAGTGAATTATCAATGAACTATATTTCCCAAGCACAATAAACTATATTTCCCAAGCACACACTGAGACTTGCTTGAGAGAGAGATCTCTAGTTGCCTTTCTTGCTAACCCACAGCAATCAGTAACCAAATAAGGCACGTGTACAGGAGCCAAAGAGATAGCAGATGCTTTTAAAAGAAAGAAGTTTATTTTAAAGAAATAGCATAGAATAAAGAGATATCATTCGTGCAGAGCCACCTTGCTATGCAGGTCTAGGAAGCATAGTTACAAAGATATTCATTTCAGGCAAGCTATTAGATAAACATAACCAAAACCTAGACGTACTGACTAACACTCTTCCTAAGCTACTCACACAATGATGGGATTTGCAGTCCTTGTGGAGTTCTTGGAATCAGGGAGTTGGCTCCTTGCCAACTCTACCTGCATGTCAGAGCCGGTCCTCCGGCTCTCAGAGGACAGACCTCTGGTTTCTCCAAACCAGCCAAGATGGAGAACAAAGGACACATGGTCCTACAGGGGTATTTAAACCCCTCTCTTGGAATCTTTTGAAACTGCCGCTCTGGCACTGTTGATTGGCCAAGTGAGCCTTACGTCAGCTATGATGTAGCTGCTCATTAGCATGTGATGTCATCTCTCATTAGCATGTACCTCCTCCCAGATTAACCCTTTGTAGTTCAGGAGAAGTCTTCAGGTGGTTGGGAACCCAGCCACCACAACAAGTTACAATTTTGGACTATGGATCTCAGAATCCCTCGAGCAATTTGACCACTAGTCATACTAGCTGAAGATTCTGGGAACTGTGGACCCAAAATGTTACTTTTCCAAGCTCTATCCCAGACAGATATCAAGAATCAGTTTAAATTCATAGTAGATAAAGAAGTCTCAATCCTATGTGTTTTCAGAGATGCAAGCAACATTTCTCTGAGGGAGGCTAAAAAATTTTACCAAGTAAGAAATGTGACCAGGAACCCAATAAATGTTCTGGGGGAAATCATCATACAAGTTGGGTTTTCATAATTCACTTTGGTTAGTTAGAGCACAACTTCCCCTATATTTCTGGCCACTCTTGCAAAACTTTGAAGCATACTGATAAATTGTTCCAAGGGACAACCTTTCAGAATTTGCCTATGGCTATATTTGTTGGTCTGCTGAACAATATTTGGGTCATCCAAACTAGATGTGAAACATACAAACCCAGAATGCATAATCTTGACATAGCACATTCCATTTGACAACATTCAATTTATGCAAAACACATACTCCCAGTTCCACTATGCCAAAGTGAATTATTACTGTTTGGTCTTAGGAACTACTGATCTGGAACTGTCTCAATTCATTTCTGAATTTAAGATGCTCTAAAGAAGTTCCATTCCCACAACCATCTGGATACAAAAGCCACTATTATCCAATTTTGTATCACTTCCATCAATCTTTTATGTTTACTGTATTTTGGCCACTTCCAGACTTTTATCTGCTAATTAAATAATAAGACCCACCTTACAGCAATGCAAACTCCCAAGGACAACTAGGATGACAGCCTAGCTTTCAGTCAATGTTTGTATGTCCCAGTTCCCTGAACTCCCTCAACTATACAATGAAACTTCAGCTCACTGTATTGCTAATGTGTGCAAACTGAACAAATTAAAAAGGAGATACATGAAACAATCAGAGTGATTAACATACAGCAGGATCTTTGCTTTATTCAGCAATAGGATGTGAGTCATATTTAATATACAAGAACTTTAACTATTGTCTTGAAACTTCATAATTTTGCATGTTTGGGCTTGCATGAATTCTAGTGTTTCTTCTTGGAGCCTTGTGGTCTCAAAGAATACAATGCAATTTTTGGTCTCTAGCTGATACTATGAAGATAAGTTTAAGCCTAGCAGTTCATGAAGCTTTCAGACTGGCTTAATCGTGCTATTTTACACTATTCCACTACTATCACTAAATACAAGCAGAAGTGTCCTTTTCCAGTTCCATAAGGTATCAGAAAAGGCTCCTGTGAGGAGCTTGATGTTGCTGCCTCCATTCCTGTTCAAATTCTGGATAAAAAACAGAAGACTGTATGCAAAACTTTTGGGTTTTTTTTCCAAACAGGCCCATGTTACTGATGATCACCTTTTGTGCGTGTGCGAGCACTTTTGCAGGACACACTGCAAGCCTGGAAATGTATGGATTTCTAAGTGCAACTTTGAAAGACAGTTTTTTTGTGGGTTTTTGGGCTATGTGGCCATGTTCTAGAACCACTTTTGATGTTTTGCCAGCATCTGTGGCTGGCATCTTCAGAGAATGTTGGCAGAAATCATGCCAACATTCTCTGAAGATGCCAGCCACAGATGCTGGTGAAATGTCAGGAATAAACTCTTCTAGAACATAGCCCGAAAAATCCACAAAAAACTATGGATGCTAGCCAGGAAAGCCTTCGACTCACTTTAAAAGACAGTGTTTCTGTGTTTGGTCCAGGAGATAATTCAGGTAAATCCCTCCTCCAAAGCCTCAACTGAGTAAATTTGTCACACAACCCTGTTCTAAAGATGCTATCTTCAGTTTCATGCACATTCAGCAGTTTCCTCCCTAAAGCTCCATTTGTTTGCCACTCAGTCACAGATCATTTGGCTTCAAATATAAATCATTCAACCCTGGCAGCTTGGGGGGGGAGCAGGGGGGGAAGCAGGGGACGGCACACCCATCCCCCTTCCACCAAATCTTTACTGCAGCTTTGCTCCTTGAATCATATTAAACAGCTGGGTCATTAATGAAGCCTATTGTATTCACATCAGCACCATTATCCTGATTAAATCAGTGCTTATGCAAACAGTGTATCACATGGCTGAAGACACACATCTTATTCCCAAAGAAACATTTCTTGTTACTTCTGTCAAAGGATTATACTACAAATAGGTGCTGCTCAATAGCAAAGGTTTGGGTTTTGTTTTTGTTTTTTTGTATACAGTACTTAGATTGGGAGTATGAAACAGAACTTGCTAAAATAATGATTTTTTAAAAGCATAATTTCTTTAATACTCTCTCTCTCTCTCTCACACACACACACACATTTTCTATGCAACCTATTGAAATAGAAGGGGGGGGGGCTGTAACTGTTTTTAAAGTTCTACATGAATATCAAGTCACTTTCATACAGTCTCAAAGTTCTCAGGCTCCAGGTCACAACTTGAAGGGAAAAGGCTAACGAAAGCAATCAGATAGTTACTATTTATCTTTTTTAAATAAAAAAAGCAAACAAAACAAGCACCATCTAACACTTTGCCTTAGAAAGTAGTACTCTTGCTTACTGTAGAATCTTGGCATTTCACTCATCTGCAAAAGTGACCACTGTCTCTGCCTTGCATTTTGGAAGACTGCCCTAATTCTTTTCTGCTAGATCTTGTTACCAGGGTTGCAGCTGCACAGCCAATTCCTGCTGAAATGCAGGTCTTTGGAAGGGGTACAAAGGGCTTCATTATCTTTTTTCAGTGCACATACACAGAGAGAATAGAGCCCTTGCTCCCCCCCTCCCCACTCAAACAATCCTACTCAATCATGACTATTTACATATGAAGAGTCATGCAGGGAAGGGAATCTAACCAAATTTCAGAAGCCACATGTGTGTGCCAGAAGTTATCCTAAGGAAGCAAGATCTATTGGTCCATTGATTTAGAATCCAATAAGTGTTAACGTGTTTAACTTAGAAGTCTACTTTAATTTTACCTTTTTTTTAAAAAAAGCATAAAGAGAGAAAAAAGAAAACACACTCAACAAGTTATGCATTTATTTTCAAAATCAGATCTAGGTATTTTCTACAACCTTCCTGAACAGACAACTTGAGGAAACATTATATAATGACAGCCACAAAATGACTATCCAGATGGTTGGTAAAAGTGTATACATCTGAAAATATTTTGTCAGAAGAAGTAATTAATGGAATGTAATAGGATGCAAGTAATGAAGTGGAACAATCCAGGAATTCAGCCATGAATCTCAAAATCATGGTACTTCACATAGGAACTGGTCAGACAATCCCATGTAAATAAAATAATACCCTGTTTGAAAAAAAAATCAAAAAGTTACTAGGAGAATAGCACTGCACCAGGAACTGACTGACCTACAATGGAGATTAACTTTCAATTGCAATAAGAGTAAATAACAGACTCAATGGGAAGGATACACCTGAGATGGGAGAGAAGGCAGAAAGAATGAGGATTGGTAAAATCAGACACACTAGTCACTACCTCACCTGTTAGTTTAAATCTTACATTAATTTATTAAGAGATGTTCAATAGAGGGCTATGTTGGCTTAGAGGGTGGTGGAGTCTCCTTTGGAGGTCTTTAAACAGAGGCTGGATGGCCATCTGTCAGGAGTGCTTTGATTATGTATTCCTGTATGGCAGGGGATTGGAGTGGATGGCCCTTGTAGTCTCTTCCAATACAATGATTCCTCACTGTACAACTGGATCTGGCTGGATCCTGTATCTTTATTAACTCACTTTTGGTCACATTCAATAAGAACAATATAACTGTTTCTCTCATCTACTTGGCTTAAAGCAAAAAATCTCATGGTGTATCTCAGCTTTCAAAAATACTAAGCTCTTAAAGGCACTGGATTTCATTTAATGGCACTGTAAGGACATTGGTGTAGTGTTTCGAGCATTAGACCATGACTCTGGAGACCAGGGTTCCATGCCTGGCCATGGAAACCCACGACCAGGGTTCCATGCCTGGCCATGGAAACCCACTAGGTTACCTTGGACGAACTGTACACTCTCAGCCCAAGAAAACCCCATGATAGGTTCACCTTAGAGATGCCATAAGTTGGAAACCACTTGAAGGCACAAGAACAACACTGTAATACCATTTGATGAAATTGTAAAGACAAATGTAGCTTATGAAATGTTAAGCTTAGACAAGAAAAAAGTTTGTTTTCATTTTTACAATATACAGTAGCTTCTATTTTTTATCAGGGATGAAAACAAAATTGTTCAGCATCAACATCAACCAAGAAATCCATATGGCTTTGGGACTGGGTAACACTACATTTTAACTGGAAATACAGTTTCTGTACATACTATAATCTGGGGCCTATAGTAGAAAATGCTGTGTTAAATTATTCATTGCTGCAGGGGATAATAATTTTCACCCTCCTGCCTGACATCTTCAAAAACTAAGCAGTAATGCTGAGAGGAAGCCAAATGAGGATAAGGGAGGTTATAGACTTCCATGATCCTGTCTCAGCATCCTCATGCAACAAAGCTGGGGAACTGAGCACCGATTAAAGAGCCTACCATAATCATCTCATCTTCCCCTCTTCCAATGTCATGGGGGAGAGGGGGAGACAGTCTACAATGATCATTCTTATTCCCCAGCCTCCCACCTTGAGCTGGGCAGAAAATAGGTGAGCCTGCACTGGGAGGGTTGGAGTAGTTCTCAAGTATATTTGAAAAGAGGAGGGGTCACAAGAAAGGAGCTTGGGAAGGATTATCTATCCTAGGTGGAATTTTGAGATACTTGAGAAGCCCCTTTCTTTCTTTTTTTAACAGTTAAATAAACTATGCTATTAAAAATAGCACACTGAAAAAAATTCAAAACAATATAAAACATAATATGACAAAGGCACATCACTCCCTGTTTTAAAAACCCTTGTTTAATAACTAGTTAATAGCCAAAAGCCTGTCTAAATAAAATGTAATTGACCTGACAATGGAAGGAGAATAAAGAGGAGGCCAGATTAGCCTTATGTGGGACACAGTACCAGTTTAGGAGCAGATAAATCTCTTAACAGTGGATGATT
>NC_056523.1:258166144-258248844 GCF_019175285.1 Sceloporus undulatus
GAGAATAATAATAATAATAATAATAATAATAATAATAATAATAATAATAATAATAATAATAAATTCATTTATATACCACCTTTCCAAAAAGATCAAAGCGGTTTACAAAATTACATAAAAATATATAATACATAAACAATTTACATAAGCAAATAAATAAAATAATTGAACAGTACATAGCGTATACAAACTAAAATTCCATCCCTTAACTAAAATACAACCATCATTTAACATTAAACAAAATTACAGAAACAAAGCAATATTAAATAAATTCAAATTACAAACGTAACATAGTACCATGATAAAAAAGAAAAAAAAATGAATAATACAAAATACAGTATGAGGCATAACAACATATAATCAACTAACAATAATCGACTCTACCCTAGGGAGATCCTCTGAGGATCTCTGGGGGAGATACAGTCTTTCAGATAGTCTGGAGAAAATGCTGTAGTGCTAAGAATATGGATTTCAACACAGTAAGAACAAGTCATTTGCTACTCCATCTACCATTACCATGTATCTATCATCACCTGTAATCCCACTGTTACCTGGAAATCATCACATTAATAGTTGTCAGCAAAAATCTTATTTGCACTTCTACTGTGCTGTATTTATTTAATGTTAAATTAAGTGAATAACAAATTAAGTGAATAGCAAAACAAACTTTACTCAGTAGAAAAGTATGAGAGAATAACAAACATAAACCATAATGTATGGTTAAGTACACATTTTCTGGGTAATTGCTTCAGGGAAATCTTCAGTAATACACTAATGCACATAAATGTGAACGTATAATCCACTTGTACACATTCTGTAGGGAGTATTATTCCCATCACCTGGGAAACTTAGACTAACCAGGTTTCCCAGACACATTTATACCGATGTTGAAAGATATATATGCACACACATTTTATTTCAATATTTGTATGGAATTCAGATGAACTACATGCCTTTATGCTGGGTTCTCAGCTAGCAAGCCAGAATCAACACCTTTCTTCCTCAGCCAAGATAGCCACCTCACACATATCTCACCCTAGGCCACCACCTAGGCACTACAACATCTCTGGGGCTACTGCTACCTTTAACATACAAACTAAAACTGAAGCACAGAACACCAGAACAGAAACAGGGGCTCACACACTGTATTCAGATTGAGAGGTACCACAATTTCTGTCAACATTTTTTTTAAAAAAAAACCTATTTGCATTATCTCCCTTTTACCCATGTCCACAGAATTACATGGCATAAGTACTGAAACTTCAAAATCCCTTATGTAACTGAAATTTTCATCTGCAGACTGTCAGAATAGTTTTTGCTAGCATTATGGCTACATGCAGAAATATCATTAATCCCCATGTTGCTAGTTGCAGAATGAGATGCTAAAGATTAGAATTGCATAGCCACATTAATATGATATGTGTTACTTCTAACTCATATGCATTTAAGATAGAAAAGAACAAAACATCAATTTATCCAATCTGTGTGTCCACAATTAGAATAATAGAATCATAGAATCGTAGAGTTGGAAGAGACCACAAGGGCCATCCAGTCCAACCCCATTCTGCCATGCAGGAAATCACAATCAAAGCATCCCCGACAGATGGCCATCCAGCCTCTGCTTAAAGACCTCCAAAGAAGGAGACTCCACTACACTCCGAGGGAGTTTGTTCCACTGTCGAACAGCCCTTACTGTCAGGAAGTTCCTCCTAATGTTGAGGTGGAATCTCTTTTCCTCTTTTCTAGAAGACAAGTCAGTCTATGAAGCCAAGATGAAGGCATACATTTTAAAAAAAACATGATGTGCTGTATGCATACTGCAAACGTACCAAAGTATTTTGCTGCAGAAGAATAATTTGAATGGCTCTGTTTCAGTTCTCACCTTTGATTATGACTGTCAATCTAGATCTTACTTCTAGCTTCTCTACTCTGAGCAACAAACGGATTGATTGATGTTTAATTGGTCAAGAAACAGCTTCCACTTATTGGTTACAACATTGGAAGGCAGAAGCAAACTTGATTCCAATGAAACACAGGACAGAATACTGCTTGCATATTTTCTTTTATACATGCTCAAAATTCTGCAGCACCAAGTACGATCATATATGTAGAAAGAATTGCCAGATGTGCAAGTGGGGTTCAGGAAAGGAAGAGACACTAGGGACCACACTGCAAACACATGATGGATAATGCAGCGCGCCAAAGAATTCCAGAAAAAAGTAGTATGTGCTTTATAGATTATAGCAAGGCCTTGACTGCATAGATCATGAAAAACTATGGAATGGCCTTGAAGAAATGGGAGTGCCACTTCATTTGATAGTACTGATGAGGAATTTGTACTTGGGATAAGATGCTACTATGGACAACGTACTTCAAAAAAGATGCTATATGGAGAAACACAATGGTTTCCAATTGGCAAAAGGGTCAGGGAAGTCTGCATTTTATCACCCTATCTGTTCAACTTCTATGCAGAAAATATAATATGTAAAGCAGTTAGATGTGGAAGAAGAAGTAATCAAGACAGGAGGAAGGAGCATCAACAATCTAAGATAGGCAGATGACACCATACTACCAGTGGAAAACATTGGATCAATTACTAATGAAAGTCGAAAAAGAAAGTGCAAATGCAGACCTAATGTTAAACAAAGAAAACAAAAATAATGACCTTGGAGGATTTACATAAATTCAACCTAGATGATGAGGAAATTGAAATAGGTGAAGATTTCCCATACCTTGGATCAAAAATTGAATGGAGACTACAGTCAAGAAATCAGAAGATTAGGAATGAGAAGGGCAGCTATGAAAGAACTAGACAAAAAGCTAAAATATAAATATACAGCTGAACACTAAAGTTAGAATCATCCAAGCCATTGTATTCCATATTACCATGTACAGATGTGAGAACTAGACAGTGAAGAAAGCAGAGAGGGGGAAAATTAATTCATTTGAGATGTGGTGCTGGAGAAGAGTCCTGAGGATACTGTGGATGGTCAAAAAGGCAAACAATTGGGTCCTAGAACAAATCAAGTCTGCTCTCTCCCTGGAAGCCAGGATGTTTACATTGAGGTTGTTGTACTTTGAACACACCATGAGAAGGAAAGGCTCATTAGAAAAGACAATGATGCTGGAGAAGGTAGAGGACAGTAGAAAGAAAGGAAGACTGCATGCTAGATGGATATTCTCAGTCAGGGAGACCATGGGCCTGAGCCTACAGGAACTGAGCAGAACAGTGGAGGATAGGGAGGATTGGAGACGTCTCATTCACAAGGTCTCTATGAGTCAAGGTTGACTCAAAGGCAGCTAACAACAACAAAACCAGTCCTCCAGATATTTTAGATTCCACTCCCCAAAGTCCCAACCAGCATGGTCAACAGTCGGGGATTCTGGGAGCTGACATGGTAAACAGATGCAGGATAAAACCTTCAGAGTACTGTCCAAAACTACAAATATTAGAGATTAATTTGAAAGCAAGTAAAGAACCTGAGTCACGCAATGCCCACAAGAGGTGGATGTCTAGAACCAAACTGAAACATAAGTATTGGGGCCACAGAGCAGGTCTAAATCTAAGCATATTGCCTTGTACATGAACTTTCTAATACTAAAACTTCTGCTAATAGATTGATTAAAAATTAAGCCTTTTTTTATGTTAAACATGGTTATAAAATCTCAGCCTTCTCAAAATTCAAGCAAACAATACACATTCAATTTGTTCTTAGCAGGGCCATATCGACAACAAAGGTATATGCTCAAGCAACATTCCTAAAATAAAACTCATAAAAACAGCATTTGGTAATTACTTCTCTGATGCACCCATCTATTCTAGTAGACAACAGTATCCATAAATCTCAGTGTTTTGTAGGAATGAGAAAAATGCCCTACTTGGAACAATATTCACTACAATATAATATTTTACACCAGTAAATCATTTATATTTTGTCTCTTGTAACCATTTAGTTTGTTCCAAAATGAAAGAAGTTGTTTACTTCCATGGATCAATCTCTCTTTAAATCTGTTTTGAGAACAATGGCCCCCCATCCTAACATTGAATAGTGAATTACATCTTCCTCCCACGAAAGAAGCTGCAAACAAGAAAAATTAAAGTAAGAACACATTTTTAAATTGAATGTATATGGGATACCATAAATACCAATGCCAGCAGGGGCAACAGGAGAATTAATTACCGTCAAAAGTAATCCAGTCAATTAAATGAGGGTCACGAAGCACCTGGACCTTCTGTCAAATTTAGTTTATATTATATATGAATATTAATATGTCTGTTTTTATTGTGGAAACAAAAGATATTTGCATATTGTAATTCCAACGTACTGCTCTTCAGAGGCTCATTACCAGAGAGATACTTGAAATGCTGTTTAGAAATTCATGAAAGAGTGCCATGAAACCAGATCCAATCTATTTAAGGTTAAATTCCCTGTCATGCTTTGATGAGCAGTACCATGATGAATTTGTTTCCCCATCTGTTCCAGCTATTTAGCCTAAGCATTTTCAGGTTTAAAAGCACACAGATAGATTTCTGATTGTCTTGTTTCTTAATCAGACACTCTTCTAGATGTTAAAAAAAATCTATACACACAACAGTGTTTAGTAAAGAACTCATCCTTTCTAGAAAAAATGAAAGAAATACCACAGAAAGAACAGGGAGTGTGTGCCTTCAAATCCTTACTGATGTATGGTGACCCCATGAATTTCATAGAGTTTTCTTAGGTAAGCAATACTCAGAGGTGGTTTTCCCAGTTCCTTCCTCTGACATATAGGCCCAAAATACACTGCAGAAATAATCCAGTTTGAGACCGCTTTAACTGCCTTGGCTCCATGCTAGGGAATCCTGGGAACTGTAGTTTTGTGAACCAGTTAAGCCTTCTCTGTCAGACAGAGCTCTTGTGCCACAATAAACTACAATTTCCAGGATCCCCTAGCACTGAATCAAGGCGGGTTACAAACTGCCACTTGGGACGTCCACAGGACGTCCCATTTTAAAAAAGGGGCGTCTCTTCTAGACGCCCCTGGCTCTAGTACGGACTCTGTCTGTACAATATGGCGCCGGCCATTCCACACGGCCGGCGCCATCATTACGTATCGGACGCTGTGCGTCCGAACGTGTCGCGGCATCTGTGACGTCGCGAATGCGCCCCTGGCGCCTCGCGATGTCACAGAGGCGCCGCAAGAAGCAGCTCCATTTTGGAGCTTCTTTTTCAGTCCGTGCGGGAGCCGTGCGGTGTGGGTGCTATGGCTCCCGCGCGGACCAAGAGGCGGCAGCGGCGGTTTATAACCCGCCCAAGGCAGTTAAGGCAGTCTCAAACTGGATTATTTCTGCAGTGTTTTGGATCATAGTCTACAGCATCTGATATCCATTGGCAGTTTCCCATCCAAATACTAACCAGGGTTGACCCTACTCACCTTCCAAAATTGGATGGAATCTGGTGCCTTTCAGGTACTTAGGCCCTAGAAAGCACAGCAATGTCTTAATAAACTAGCACTAGCAATCTGGAGCAATCTGGAGAGCAACAAGAAAGGCAGGACTTCCAAATGAAACCATGAGAAAAAGGCTGAAGGAACTACTAAGCAGAAAGAACAAGGGATAATCTTATTTGTTTATTTTATTTATTATGGTATTTATACCCTACTCTCCAATCCTAAAGACTATCAGAGTGGCTTAATTTTAATCTAAAGACATACAAGATCCTTTTTCAATTTGCTGTATTAGTTCTATATGCTGTATCATATATTAGTCATATAAATGTGATTTAGTAAATTTATACTAAATATGAAACCCTAGTATTTTCAATTTAATTTATATCATTTTTTCCATGTTTTTCTGTGCCTGCAGAATACAGGAAGGTCTGAGCACTCCCCCAATGCCATCTGAAAGATGTTTTCTCTCATAAAAACCTCCCTGAGCTTTGAGATCTGTGATGAGACCCTTCTGCCACTTATTTCCTCAGGCACTCTTCCTCCTCCAAAATTGGGACAAAAAGTTGCTCATAAATTCTCAGCAGTTGCTGCCAGGTTGTAGAGCTCCCATCCATGTGATACTAGGCAAGCATTGCTGTTCTTTCTAGGGCCTAAGTACTTTAAAGCACCAGATCCCATGTGTCCTTGTACCATATTTATATTAATGCTGGTTTTCAGCAACTTGCTGGTTGCTAAGAAAAGAGCATTTAATGGGTGGCTGCTCATTTTTTAAAGAAATGTTTAATTTAAAAAAAAGACTTTCAAGATCTAAGTACCTCATGATAATGAAAGTTCAAGGCACCAAGAACATATTTTCACAGTTTTTGAGAATTTAAAAGGTTAAGAAGAAAGAGTGTGGGAATAGCTTCATCCTTATCCACAGAATACAGAATGACAACAACTGTAAGGTTTAGAAGAACACAGAAGACTATGTTTAAGTAAAACACCAGTGAATAAAAGGAAATTAATTACAACTCTGAGGAGTCATGATTTAGAAGTAATTTTAAGGTATAGCCACTATCACAGGTGATGCACATTAACTAGCTGTGCATATTGACATTTAATGGATGGCTTTTGTTTTCTTTTTTCACCAATAACTGAATGTGAAAAAGAGCATCAAAAGTGATATAAAAATCAAATCTCCAGGGAACCACAACACCTGTCAGAAATGACTTGAAGAACAGGATTTACTGTCTCACAAGCAGCAGATTAAACATAAACAGACTCCCAACTCTGCTACCCTATTTTTATTCAGTTATCAGAATGCTAAATTGATTGCTGGAGATGTGCATGGTCTTTAATGCTACTAGAAATAAAAAGCAAAATACAGAATTAAAAAGAAGAGAATTATATTCCTTCACATGCACACAAATGAAATGCCATAAATAAATTTAAAAATATTGAACTCTAGCAACATGAACCTCTATTTAAGAGCAGGAGATGCAACTTTCTGTTTTACTGTATTTTAAATTATGCAGTGCTATTTGCACTTAGTTAACCTTTGCACTTTCAGTATGCCTTGTTTTACATTTATATGAACAAGGTGCAGTCAGCAAGATTATGCAGTATCAAAGCAAACATGTACTTACATATGTTAGATATTGATCTGTTCTAGCAAATTGTGAACATTACCAAACAGCTCAAAGACTATCAGCCCTATCACACTACACTGTTTCAGCACTACTATTCCACTTTAACTACCATGGCAACATTGTATGGAACCCTGGGATTTGCAATGTAGGGAGGGGCATTTTAGAATTCTCAGCCAGAGAACTTTTGGGCCTCACTAAACTACAAACCCCAGAATTCCACAGGAGGAGCCATAGCAGTAAAAGTGGAATAGCAGTGTTACAATAGTGTAGTGTGATATAGGACCCCAACTCTATTTACACACATACACACACACACACACACACACTTTAAATTACCTTACATATCAGCCTAATGTAGACATTTTAATTACGGCATGATGAACAGGAATGACAAATAGTAACTTCAAAACAAGTGGTATCACAATGCATGACTGCAGAGGTTCCCTTTATGAGAGGTTTAGAACAGATGGAGCTCCAAATTACAATCATTTGAAGATTCAACATGAGCAGAGGTGGCTGGAGAAGTTATCTTTCCACCTTTAGAAGGTGATGAAATGGCACAACAGCAATGCCTGTTTTCATTTTCCTCCTTATGTGTTGATCACACACAGAATCAGAATACCTGAACAGAGGTAACAGAGATAAAATTAGCACCCAAATACTTTCACCCCATACCAACATATTTTCCATTTGAAGGTGGGCTAGAATCGATGTTGATCTGAAGTGTGAGAATATATATATATATATATATATATATTAATTACATTAATCTACTGGTCTTAGCACCATATAATAACCTTGTGAACACAAGTAACAAGTATGGTATGAAACATATAGGTAATCAACTTCAAGATTACTCTTATGTTCCATAAAGGAAAAGGTTCTTAATTCTTCCTACTACAGTTGGCCCTCCTTATCCATAGATTCAAGCATCCATGGCTTGAAAATATTTCCTCAGGCAAATTTTGATTTTCCATTTTATATAAGGGACATCATTTTGCTCTGCTATTATATTTAATGGGGCTTGCATCCACTGTATACTCCAGTACTGATCTAAGACATTCTACTACCTAAACTAACATCCAAAACCACCATGTTCAGGTGAAAACATGTTGCTCCATACAGGCACTGAATAGTATCTGCCACACACATATGGTGCTGCCTAAAGCATGTCGATTCCCATTGCTAAACAACAGGTCCATTCATATCACAAAGAACTGTAAATCTGAAAAACAGACGATCAAATGATACTTGAATTCATTATTAAAGGACATATATAACAAAAACAAACATCAAGACAAGCCATCTCTTTCTCTTAAGCTCATCTCACAACTTTACCTTCACATGACTTTTATCAGTAACCCTAAAATAAGTGGGAAGTGACTGAATGAAAGATGTGCATGCATGAAAACACTTGTAGTCACAGTTCCCAAGGTCTCACTAGTAAATTTCCTTAGCCAGGGAAATATAGGAATTGCAAGGAAAGCATCTTTATTCAGCTCTGTTACAAACTGTATCTGTTATTATACTGTGTTACAGGAAACAAAGATATGAACTCAAGCGGAAAATGTCACTGTCACTTATTTACAGCCAGAAAGCAACCCAGAAAGGACAGGTACATGCAGACAAACATTTGCTAAGAGAGAATTTGAAACAGAAGACAATATTTGCACCAGTTACATCGTCACCACAGTGAAAATTGTTTATGCAAGATATTGGCCTGTTACAGACTGCCAAAATAAAGCTGCTTCGGGTCTCTTTGGAGGTATGCTATTTAAATGATGCATGGGTCCTAAGAGTCCGGAGGTCGCGCCAAAGCCACACTCCATTCCTAAGCACTGCATTTATATTAACATTTTTTAAAAATCATCAAATTTTTTCACATGTCCTCCATTTTTAAAAAATGTGTCCTACATTTGAAAATGTTGTCCTATATTTTTTAATTATTTATTTTTTGGCTTCGGCCCCCACTGTTGTCTGGGGGACACCAACCCGGCTCCCGGCTCAAAAAGGTTGCCTACCTTTGCTATAGATAACAGAGATGTAATCCAACATCTAAAGAAACAAAGTTTCCCACCTATGTTATGGTTGGCCAGGAAAAAAATGTATTCATTTCAGAAACGTTCTCTTTGGGGGGTGAAATCTGCAGCATCTAAAAATGTCTCTCAGCTAATCTGCATACAGTGGCATCAAGAAGCAACTGTTCAGAGACATAATTCTATTCATAGCTACTTTGGCTCTTGTGAGCAGCGCAGGGAGAAAATTAAAACATTCTTCATTGACACACATAAATGCCTAGCTTTCACACCCAATTAGAATCAGTTTGCAATTGTTCAAAGAGAACAGTTACTCAAAGGGCATCATAATAAAATCACCACAACAAGGAAAAGAATCTTAAATAGCAGGTTATTTAAAACAATCTTTGCATTGTTGGCTCTTGCCACTTGTCTGGCAACTGCTTGCACAGACATCTTCAAGGGAAGAACACCAAGCTTGAAGTACAGTGGGCCCTTGATATCTGCAGGGGTATGATTCTAGGGTACTTGTTAAGTACCCTGAGCTCTCCTTTTCTCTCTTATTATGTCTTTAGCTGGATCTCTTCTCCTAGCAGTCAGAATGGGGTTGTCTTCCTGCCATTCCACTAAAGAAAATGGTGCCAAATGCACCTAATAAACATCACTAAAAACAAATTAATCAATAAAATTATTAAACCCATCTCAACAATTTAAACAAGTTTACAGGATTTAAAAGGTGGGTGGGTGGGGGTGGGTGGGTGGGTGTACATATGCACACAGTCTTCCTAAAAATCGGAACTGCTTGCCATAATTTGGGAGCAAAATGATAGAAAGCTCTGTCCAAAGATCTATTAAGCAGGTCTCTACAAGTGAAATATTCTCAGGATATACAGTACCATCAGCAACCATCAACTCTTTGTTTCTGTAATCTTTTGAAGAGTACCAGAGAAAAGAAACAGTCTAGGACTATGGCTGTCCTCCCTTTTGATTACATCTTTCTAATTTCCTCTCAACATAAATGTGGAGGAAAGAAACTAACTTAAAGCTTGCTTACTCAAAGATATGTCATATCTATTTCACAGATATTGGATACTTTTCTTATCAGGTCAGATGCATGGTAATCATGGTAATTCTGTTATATCAATAACTATGGCCAATTTCCCCAAGATTACATATTGAAAGAACTCATGTTTCTACATAGCAGTGACTTATGGCTACCATGTCAGTGGGATGGTGAATCCACTCCAGGTTTTATCCCAGACTTTAATGGATCTTTCTAAGGAGTTACACCCGAGGGCTCCCGGCATGCACCTGCCATGTAAACGTCACCAAACTGAGATGGGAGCCTCCTGGTGGGATCGCGTTATTTAAAAAGGGCCCTTTTTAAAACACTTACGAGAACACTTCCAAGACGAAAACAGAAGTGTTCCACCTTAATGGCACCATCCGTGATCCCACCAGGAGGCTCCCGTCGCAGTTTGGTGACGTTTATGCAACGGGAGCATGGCAGGAGTCCTCGGGTGTGATAAACTCCTAAGATGATAACCCCTATACCCTTAAAATATTCACCAACAGGTGCAGTTCATTTAATGTCTGAACTAAAATACAAAACAGATCCACCATTCCTCTGGCAAGGGAGCCCCCAGTCAGCACTATTTTTCCTGATATGTTACTTATCCTGAACATTCATGTTTCTTATCACTGTGCCCTACTCACTTTTTCATCCAGAATGCTAAAAACTCACTGTAAACTCAGTAAAACATGGCCTGATCACTATATTTCTGCTCATAGCATATAACCCAGGGCTGACAAGAACCCAATTCTATTTTGAAGTATGTATTTTTGAAGAGCTCTCAGCACAGCCTAATAGTTTCCCTTTGCATACCAAGCTAGGGGGCCGGAGAAAGCAAACAAATTCTGTCTGAGACATTTGGCAGCAAGGAGTATATGAGACACAGAGATAAAAACCAATGCTCTTGGCTCAACCTCATAAATGGCTAAAGCCACACATGGTGTTTATGAACATGCTTACTCAAGAGTATGTATATGTGCTCATTCTATTGTCTCCCACTTCAGCTGACTGTGAACCGAAATTGATTAGTAAATTGTCAAGATGTTCCAGGCTGCTATTAGCAGTGTAGCAACCATGATATTGAATCTCGCATAAACTTTAAAAGTGTTGTGGAATTCTCTCTTTACACTACTAGTGTTATTCATGGGGACACTAGTGGCAAGGAACATGCATATACATCTGCCATGCATCTGAGGAAACAGACCAAGTCTTAAAAAACTAATGCTACAACTTATTTCACTCAGTTAGGCGGGATACAAACCGCCGCTTTGCGGCGCTTCCCCGCCGGCACCATTTGCTCCGTGCGGGAGCCGCAGCAGCCAAACCGCGCGACTCCCGCACGGAGCAAAAAAGAAGCTCCATTTCGGAGCTTCTTTCTGCGACGCCTCTATGATGTCGCGAGGCGCCGCAGGCGCATTCGCGACGTCATAGGCGCCGCGACACGTCTGGACGCTATGCGTCCAGTACGTAAAGATGGCGGTGCCCATGTAGAAGGGGCGTCACCATCTTGTACGTATTGTATACGTACTAGGGTTAGGGGGGTGCGGAAGCATCGCCCCTTCCTAACCCTAGTACGTATACAATACGTACTTTATGGCGGTGTCTATCCCGCCTTAGTCTCAAAGGTGTTACAAGATCCCTTTGCACACTGATATTCCAGACTAACATGGCTATGTCTTTAAATTATACAAAGACCATGTAATCCTGCATTGTTGCTGGTTCAGTTCTGATTAGGGATGCAATGAGAAAAATTTCTGGTAGTTACTGAGTCCCAGTTGTTAATGGATTAGGACAGCTATTGAATACCTGGAAATACTTTCTTCAAATGACTACTGTTATTTTCAAGAGGTTGTACCATCAAGTCACAGAATCATAGAGCTGGAAGAGACCTCAAGGGCCATCCAGTCCAACCCCCTGCCATGCAGGAACTCACAATCAAAGCATCCCTGACAGATGGCCATTCAGCTTCTATTTAAAAACCTCCTAAGAAAGAGACTCCACCACACTTCAAGGGAGTGTGTTCTACTGTCAAACAGCTCTTACTGTCAGGAAGTCCTGACAATTAGCCCTTACTAATTAAAATAATTTAATTTTTTTAAAAAAACCAAACACTATATCAACAATACATGCTGCTCTTTGCTTTTGCCACAGCTAGTTCTAAACATGCCTATGTGGCATGTCTTACATTCTCCGCTAATTTGAAAAGGCAATTCTGTTCATTGTAAATACAACATTGAGTTCATATAACACCTTAAGACAATGTTATCCTCTAAACAACAGGACAAGCATTCTGCATATGAAAACCTGCTAATGGACGGTAGCAAAATCTTTATCACCACTGAAGGAAGAAGCCATCTATCTGGTCTCATTCTTAGACATCTAGGTGTACAACTTAATGATAAATTCTGATTAACTTTATTTCCAACAAGTGATCTTAGTGATGATTGCATCCATATCTTGTCCCATGTTCCTGTTTCATAGCTCCCATTTCATTCCCCCCCCCCACTTTTCAATTTTTGAAACCATTGAGAGAGGTATTGGTACAGTGGACCCTTGTTATACGTTGGGGTTTGGTTTAAGATCCCCTGTGGATAACAAAATCTGTGGATGCTCAAGTCCCATTAAATATAATGACATAGCAAAATGGTGTCCCTTATAAAAATGAGAAATCAAGGTTTGATATTTGAAATTTATACTTTTTTGAACATTTTCAAACCATGTATGCTTGAATCCCTGTATAAAAAATCAGTGTGAAATCCATGTACTAGCAATGAATCCCCTTGTTAGGTACTAATGGTAAGGCTCCTCTTCTCTCAGAAGAACCAGAGAACACTTCTCTCTCCTGTTGTCTCTTTTTGCATGTCTGACTCAACACCACAGGAGACATTTCCTGCCTCTTGTTGTTGTTGTGTGCCTTCAAGTCATTTCCAACTTATGGCAACTCTAAGATGAACCTATCATAGGCTTTTCTTAGCGAGTTTCTTCAGTGGGGGTTTGTCATTGCCATCCTGAGACTGAGATGGTGTGACTTGCCTAAGGTCATCCAGTGGACTTACATGGCTGAGCCATGATTTGAACTCTGCTCTCTAGTGCTCAAACCACTACACCACACTAGCTCTTCCTGCCTCTTATCCTATGATTGTAGTTGCAAATTGGCTCTTTTGTCCCTCTGACCATCCACACAAGATTAAGATAAAGTGGCTAAGATTCACTCAGTACAGAGTATTTTAACTGCCTTCTTTTAATCCAATCATGGGCATTAGAATGGTTTCCTGATCCTCCCCCATCTCTTTTTCTGTATGCGTAATAACAAAGCTCTCTCTCTCTCTCTCTCTCACACACACACACACACACACACACACACACACACATACACATTTTTAATATAAGACCAAAGGCTCATCAATGTCAGTGTCCCTTGAAAAATAAGATTATCTGACATTCCTCTGCAGCACACCAGGGTTTTAATTGCTGTTTTTATGCTTGATGTTGTGTTTTTAATATGTTATACTGTTTAATATTGTCTTAAGGGGGGGAGGGATAAAGTGTTTTTAATTGTTATATTTTATATTTTACTGTTGTCAACCGCCCGGATTGGTTTGCCATAGGGCAGTATATAAATATAAATATTATTATTATTATTATTATTATTATTATTATTACCAGCCATGCTTTCTGCAACATTCTGGAAGCTGCAGTCCAAAAATGTAACATTTCCAACTTCTGAATTTAAACACACATTTAAGGTGGCATGTCATTTCCACAGATATTCTAACACAAAGGGGGCCATCAGGACTCCTTTGTTTCTTACACTAGCCAGACCTTCTATCCCTTCTTGATGGTTGCTCCCAATCCCCTCTTCGCTGGCTGGTCCTGCTAGACAATGAAAACATTTCTAGGCTGACAGGCTTTTACGAATGATCACCATGTAGTTTTAGTGGAATGATGTCTGGTTATTTTTAATTTTCTACTTTTAATGGACTTCTAAATGGCCTTAATTCTGTAGAGTGTAACTTTTATAG
This sequence comes from Sceloporus undulatus, assembly GCF_019175285.1. Classification (NCBI taxonomy): domain Eukaryota; kingdom Metazoa; phylum Chordata; class Lepidosauria; order Squamata; family Phrynosomatidae; genus Sceloporus; species Sceloporus undulatus. Next base: position 258,180,315 of record NC_056523.1, read on the forward strand.
GTTTTTTTTTACTAATGTAAAAAAAAACTATGCATATTATGTAGGCATTTTAATCTGCATTGGTCTGAACATTTTGTAAGCCACCTTGAGTTCCAGTATAGGAAAAAGATGGGATATAAATTACGTTTTATTGCTGTTTTATTCATATATATTTTTGAGACACTAATCCTTCCTCCTATAACACAGTAAGATCTAGCATTTAAGGTTGACCTTCTTACTCTCTTCTAGATCAGTATTTTTGGTTATTTTTTCAAAGGCTGAAGTAGAAGAGTCTTTCAGAAGCAATGTATTTCTGGTTTCAGAAGTCATATCAAGAATCAGATGACTCTCAGCATCACTAACTCTCAACATGCCTGTAACTATAGAACTGTAGGAGACTACAGTAGGGTAGGAAGTATGAAGCACTAGTTTATAAACACACAATCACTTCAAATATAAATGTGCCACTAAGCAAGTTCTAGGCTTTAGTATTAACCAAGAGAGTTGATCTCTCTACCTTTCAGTGTCTGAACTGTTGTGAGCTCTCAAACAGTTCAGACAAGAGTCTGAAAGATATTTTAGAGTATTTAATTATTTTCAGAAGCAGAGATATCTCTGCCAAAAAAAGAGGTGACAGAAAGAAGGTTGCATGTCATAGGTTCTCTTTAAAAGCTGCAATAGTTAGCAGCATGCTGCTACTGCTGAAAGTGTTTTGCAGAACTGGAAAAAGGAACTCAGAACAATACAGAGTTTCAGAAAACCATTACAAATGGGACTGAGTCCTGTGACAAACAAGTGACTTTAGTACTTATGATAAGATCAGAAACAAAAAGAATCCAAACAAATTTCTTTAATAAGTCAACCAAAATACCTGAGGATGTATCAACTCAATAATTTTTACTGGGGCCTAAGAAGGAACACCACATTCATTAGGTGATGAACCTCTTAATTTCAAATGTTTACTTTTGCAGAGATTGTTAATACAGTAGTACATTCTGAGCAGACCCCCCCCCCCCCCAAAAAAAGTTAACTGCACAAGAACTGGGGCCAGCTGAACAAGGAACCCAGATGATGTTCAGGACAGCAATGTTAGTACTGCTGATCAAAGTAATAGTCTTTGCTTTAGTGCTATCACAGATTCTATATACGTTCATACTAGAAGGCTGCAACATGAGTAAACATTCTACACATAGTAAAAGTTCCTCTACTCTCCAGACAGTCAAATTATTTCAAGTTGACACTACAAAAGCTTTAACTTTTAAATATCAAAATTCTGGGAAATATATCAAATGTGAGCTAAGAAGACTCATCGCTCAACAAATGGATTGTGTAGCATTTAATAAATGGGCCACTTACACAAACATTTTTATTGTCCTAACAGATCACCACCTCTAGAAACAACAGCCTCCCCAGCATGAGATAAAGTGTGTCTACCAACAGCGCATATCATATTTATTCTTTAAAGGTGAAAAACACCTTAGATAATTGGATAGATATTTTTATAAAGGGCAAAGCAAGAACCAGTGATAGTATGAAAATGACAGAATTCAAAAAGAAATGCCAGTGGGTTTAATTTAACATTCACAATGGCAGATATGAGACTATCATCCAATCAGAAAGATACTGTCAGATACAGAAGGGTGTTTATTTGTAGACACTGACGTTTTTCTCCACAGGTGTATCTCAGTCCTCATTCCTGGCACAGCTCCTTCCAGATATATTGGACTACAATTCCCACCATCACAATTATGCTGACTGGGAGAAATGTTTGGAAGTTTTTGCTCAACATATTTAGAGGACACTAGATTGGAGCAGTCTGTCCTAGAGGATATGATTCTGCAATGAATGTAAGGCATGTTTGTTGTAGCTGTTGCTTGTTGAAGGAGGCAACTACCTAATAACAGATGTAACTTTCAGCATATTACTCAGGAATATCTGTTCAACCTAACATATAATGAACGCCTTGGAAGCCATATCAAGATTTAGACATTATAATTTCATTCTCACCCCACTGCAAAAAATCTTCTCCAGAGAGGCCTGGAGGCAATCCATCGTTCTAGATATACACAAGTCTCTCCCCCAATTTGCTACTGTTTTGTTGCCTAAAATAAAATAGATTTTTTAAAATCAAGATGCAGCAGTCAAACACTACAAGAACACCCAGCCTACATCCACCACAATCCTGTGAACTGTATTTCATTTCTATTAAATCATTCATGTAATCTCTTCTAAAAAAAATAATTGTTGTAGGATGAAAACTCTTGATAAACTGGAGAAGGTCAACATTCTAACAATAGTTCTCATGATCTATTTGCTCTTCACCTGACTTTGATTCTGCCCGTTCTATGTTTTGCATGGATTAAATTGCATTTATATTTTTCATCTGTTCTTTCTGAGAGACCCACATTAACAAATGCATTTCATGTTGAACTTGTTTTTCCCATTATCTTAATTCCTGGTCAAGTGTGCAGAATTTTAAATTGTGGGAAGTCGACACAACTACAGTATAGTAGCCCCCATGCTGCAGCAGCTTATCCCTAATACATAGGGTAGGGATGCAGAATACTTGGCTCACTTGATGGTTTTGGACTTCAGTTCCCACAATCCTCTCAACTGCTTTCACTGTTTATCCTGCTCTCCTGCTAAATATCCAGAGTGGCAAACAAGATAATCTGAAAACCATGTAATAGACAAAAATACAATGTAGATCTTCTCCCCTTCCTCTACAGTAGTATAGAACAACAGTATGAATATCAGAGAGGGAATGGTGCACAAAAGAAAATACGAGATGAATACAGGGGAAGATCATTACTAGAGAAATGAGCAATGTGCAGTTCTTTCTAAATGCCACTATCCTCCATAAAGTAAGGAAACAGGTGAAAAATTCTAACCACTGTGTTTGTCATGCTCCTTACCATCACATGGTCATATAAAATAGCAGTTATAGCAAAGATCTGGCATCAACTACTATGGCAGAAAAACAAAAACGGAAACTACATCTACCTAACAAATGTGCTTAATGAACAACACTGCCAAGTTCCATTCAGGGAGTAGAACACTGGACTCTTATCTTGAACAATACAAATTGAACACTATAGATTTTTAAAAACCTATGGCATATGAAACAGTCTCAAAATGTGATTATTGTAATCTAGTTGTGTTCTTTAGCACATCTGTTCGGGGGGGATGGGAAAATGTATATGGAACTGAGTGATTTGCTTCATTTTTCTTCCTCTGAGCCATTGTTTGAGTTTTAGCAGCCATATATTGGTACTGGAAGGGTTAGGGTTTTCTTTAATGGAAAAAAAAGAAGACCAGCATCGTATTAATATTTTCTCTCCAAACCTCTGTCCATGTTAAGGACTTCAGCCTAGTTTATAAAATTTCTACTCAAATGATTTCCCTCAATGTACCTTATTTTGGAGACTGATCAACTGCATCCTTTATAGAACCAAAACAAGATGTACAATAGTGCCAGATGAGCAAAGCTGGAGCAAAAAGAAATTCACTCCCATTCATTTAATTAAAAAAAGAAAAGAAAGAGTACAATGATATGTAACAAGATTTAACAATTTAATGTTCTTATGACCAATTTTGTTCATTTGACTAAACAATTACAAAAAGTGTATTGTTCTCCATTTTTAAAAGATCACCACACATATACACCATCAGTTTTGCCTAACAAAAGGAGTTTCTAAGGCAGTAAAAAACAATTTGATAAACTGTATTGTATTTCATTTAGGAAAAATGACTACATATACCCATATACATGCATGCATACTGAACATGGCATACACTTGTATTCAGATGGATGCAATAATGATGTAGATATGATGAACCCCCCCCCCACACACACACACACACTACACACATCTCCTGTGGCCTTTTGAAGGATTTTACTACAAAAACAAAAGTTGGGTGAAGGCAAAAGGAAGGGAGAGAAACATCTCCTCAAACAAACATTTTATTTTTAAAAGATCACAAACTTATAGTGCTTTAGTATGTTTAGCAGCCACGTGTGACCTCGAGTTATTCAGCAAACAAACAGCTTGCTGTCTGTTCTATACAGAGAGGAAACAAACAGCTCATTGTTCTGTCCTAAAATAGTTGCAGAGAATTAAATATTTTATCCCTACTTGTGTCTTAAAGTACTACTACAAGTAATCTACTATGAAGATGCAGATAACATTTAGGACAAGAACAATTGATTATCTTGAAGTCTAAAGAAGTTAGAGCCTCCCAAATAAGCCACATTCATCTGCAGCAACAAGACAACAATAATTTTTAATATTTATATAGCCAGCTATCTATCTTCCTGTCAACAAACCAACCAAGGCATTTTAGAGGCTATCTAGTTCATTTGTGGACTGATGATTTGCAGGCAAACAACTTATTTCATTACAGGCATGAATAAAACAGAGATTGGGATTTATATAAATGCTGTGGTGGATCAAAGGGAAGGCCTATCAGCTCCAGGATTCTTGTCCAACTAGTGGCCAACCAGATACGTATGGGAAGCCCATACGCTCATCCTCCTTAGCAACTAGTATGGAGAAGAAGAGTGTACTGGATACTGGAGACTATTATTATTATTATTATTATTATTATTATTATTATTATTTCCCCGCCACTCCCCACAGATCGAGGAAGGGGACAACAATTAACAAAAAATAAATTTAAAAAATCAGTTAAAACACATCTGTTAAAACATGCATCCGTTTAAAAGGACAAATATTAAAACATATTACACATATTACAACAATCCACATCTAAAATTCATCATTTAAAATTCACAATTTAAAAATCATCTGGATAAGCCTGCAAGAAGAGACTGGTCTAATCAGATAGCGTATTCGACTGTCACATCTCTTCAGACAGGTCATTCAACAGTCTAGGGGTGACTGAAGAAAAGGTCCTTTGGCTGACTGTTGCCAATCTAGTCCTGGCTGACTGGAGTAAATGTCTGCCAGAGGACCTAAGTGTAAGGGGGAGATTATATGGAAGGAGACAATCCTGTAGGTAACCTAGACCCAAAGCATGTAGAGCTTTAAAAGTAATAAGCAGCTCTTTGTACCTTGCCCAGAAACTACCTGGAAGCCAGTGGATTGATTTTAAAATTGGTATAATGTAATCACTCCTGGATGTCCCCAATCTGGCTGTCATGATTTAAATTAATTGAAGGTGGGGGTGGGGGTGGGATATGGGATTGTTCTTTTTAACTGTCATTTTTAACTGTACAATGTTTTATTCTTATACTTGCTATTGCTAAGTTTCTGTATTTAATACAGAAGTAGCCCAATCTACAGCACATTGCAGAGGTTCAGCCTTGAGGTTACCAGTGCATGCACTACTATCTTGAGGTCCTCCAGTTCTCGGTAGGGGTGCAGCTAGCACAACAGTCAAAGCTGATAGTAAGCACTCCTAGCCACCACATCTGTCTGAGCTGTCATTTGGATCAAAGGATCCAGAAAGATACCCAACCTGCAAATACAGTCTTTCAGGGGAAGTGTAAACCTATCCAAGACTGGTTGACACACTTCCAAACCCAGGTTAGAACCTTTGACAGTAAGCACCTCTTTCTTGTCTGGATTCAGCTTCAATTTGTTTTTTCTGCATCCAGCCTATTACTTCCTCCAGGCATCAATTCAGAGGAGACACACTATCCTTTGCTGAAGCTGTATCTGAAGGTATAGAGAAATATATTTGAGTGTTACCATCATACTGATAGCACTCTGCCTCCCGATGGTCTCTCCCAGCAGTTTCATGTAGATGTTGAACAGCATTGGGGGTGGAATGGCACCTTGTAGTGCACCATATAAGAGCTATCCCTAAGCACCACCTGCCTGAAAGATATGACCGGAACCACTGATGTACAGTGCCTCAGATTCCCAACTCTCCCAGGTGTTCCAGAAGAATACCATGGTTGATAGTACTGAATGCTGGTGAGAGGTCCAAAAGCACCAGCAGAGACACATTCCTCCTGACAAAGCTCAGACTAAGATCATCCACTAAGGGGACCATACCAATCTCAACTCCCTCTCCTGCTCTGGAGCCAGTTTGAAATGGGTCTAGATAATTTGCATCATCCAAAACTACCTGGAGTTGGAAGTCAACTGCCCTCTCAATCACCTTGCCTAGCAAAGGGAGATTTGATATTGGTCTATAGTTGTTTAAGTACAGGGAATCCAGGGAGGGCTTTTTAAGAAGTGTTCATAGCACTGCTTCTTTTAAACAATATATAGCTGTAATGTCTAGTAGCCAGAATCCTTCTTGAAATGTACATAGAGGTAAACTGAGATAAATCATGTTAACCAACTAAATACACTAAAGATAACAGTATTATCACACATAATTTTGTCATTACAGTACTAAATATAACACAGACACTGTACATTATGTAAAATTATTTGATGAAGTAAACCACCCATAATCTTATTTAAATCATAACCAACATGATCAAAATCTTCAAATTAATCAATTAATTTCCATTCTAATCCCTCTGGTATCAATTGCCTTTTCTGACTGTTTTTTTTTTTTCATTATCATGATTCCAAAGCCAGTTCAAACATCTAACAGTTCCCACAAAGGCCTGCCTAGGGATGGAGTACAGAACCACAAAATAATAAATTAAATTTACAGTTAACAATAATCACTTCCTGGTAGCAAATTTGAGTATGACAGCACGTTTTCTACCCACCATACTTGCAAAGTATCCATTTAACATCTTAGGATATAACAAGACTATACAAAATACTCAAAACCCTGAACCAGTCCTCTAAATCCAGTTAACAATGTTCAGTGCAGAAATTCAGGAAAAGGCTGTTGTTGTGTGTCTTCATGCAGTGTCTGACTTATGGCAACCCTAAAATAAACCTATCATGGCATTTTCTTTTCTTTCTATGCCATGTTTCTCCCCAAAAGGGACCCAAGGTGGCTCACAATATACAAACACATAAAAACAGATTTTTAAAAGACCATTAAAATAACCTAATTAAAACACTACAAAGTTAAACTTTAAAACATACAAAAGTTTGAGAACATAATCTAAAACAACTCCCCCAAATAAAGCCACCCTTGTATGATTTTAAAAAGCCTGCCTGCATAAAAATGTTTTCCCCAGCTGGTGAAAGGCCAGCAAGGAGGGGGTCAGCCTAGCCTCTCATGGAAAGGAGTTCCAGGGGGTGTGAGCAGCCACCAAGAACACTCAGAGGGGGTTTTCCATGGCCTTTTTCTGAGGCTGAGAGAAGCTGACTTGCCCAAAGTCACCCTGTGGGTTTCCATGGTCAAAACCACAGGACATTCTACCATTCTGCACCACTTCACAAACTGGCCAGACATGTAGGTTTAAATCTGAATAGCCAAGACACCGTGTATAGACCCCTCTGTATCAAATTCCTTTGAGTTTTGTTAACTGTTTTAATGTATGCATTAATTCTGGAAATCTATTGATGTACAGTAGGACAAAATAAAAAAAGTGAGGTGGGCACTACTTTGCTTGACTCCTGGCATGGTAAGTGATCACAAATTAGGAGTGAATCAAACTCTGGGTTCATTTCTAATCCTGATGCTTTACTAATTCTAAAAAACAATATCATAGCTACTTAGTGTCGCTGCAAATCTCAATTAAAATTCTAACACACACAAAAATAAGCTTAATAGAGTAGTGAAGATGCCACATTACTGATCCAGTTTCCAAATGATTAAGTCATCCTTGGCTTTGAATTTTAACAAACCAAAGCGGGCAAGAATTAAGGAGTAGGTGTAGAAAACACATCTTTAAAACAAAGGCAGCTGGTATCAGCAACAATGATAACCTCTATCAAAATTAGTTGTATATTTAGAAGGCAGAGGTTAATTGATTTATCTCCAGAATCTATTTTCCATTACATGCTTACAGGACCAAATAGGGCCTTTACTTCTGAAAAATGCTACATAGTTGTATTCACTGTAATTGCCACATAATATTGTTCTTCCCCATTAAATCATTCATTTAAAAAAAACTTTATGGCAGCAAGAGATACAAGGTAAAAATGATGCAAAAAAGTTCATTTTTAAAACACTGTTGCTGTTTTTTCATCTATTACTTAGCCTGCCTTTTCCTGCTCTGCTAAGGTGAATTGACTTTTTCACACACAAAAAAAAAAAAATACCAAGACAAGATGTTGAAAAAGCCCCTGCTGTCTTCCTGTCATGACAAGACACAGCAGCCTTTACTCACATAATGACAGTTCCAGTGAAGCAGGCTACAGAAGACTTCTGACAAGCAACAAGCAACGTGGGGGTCAGAATTACTGAAATGCTACTGGACAGAGTGCTTTCTCTTGCTGTGGGGCACTGTTATGAAATTACTCACAAACCACGACAGAAACAAAGCAAAGTTTCTTGATCTGCTTGTTTGCCCCATTTTTTAAAAACATGGCTCCACTAAAAAAAAAAAAACTGGTTCTCTTTCTCTTTTAGGCTGAAGTTTTCTATATAATATCTTTCCTCCTATGAACGCCAGACAGTGTGCATGGCTCTTGTCAATTTTATCCTCACAAGAACCCAGTGAGGTAGGCAAGGCTGAAAGATTGACTTGCCCAAAGTGACCCAGTGAGTTTTATGGTTCTCTGTATATGAGGAACATAGGGGCTGTACAAACTGGTCATTAAGGCCGGCCTGGAGGTGAAGTTGGGGCATGGCGTCCATATGACACACTCCCCAAATCTACCCCCTGGCCAGTGTGAAGTTGTACGCTGCACCACATGGTGCACAGCATCACAGCACTCCTCTGGTGCTGCATCTAGGTGACACAGTGCTAAAAGGGTGCTGGTGGCTACGTTGCCCTTTCCACAGTGCAGAAAGGAGCCAATTTTTGTGGCTCCTTTTTGTGCCACAGAAAGGTGAAATCAGGGCTGCAGCATGTGGTTGCTGCGGTTCCAATTTGGCACTAAAAGGGGTGGCCTGTACAGCCCCTAAATCTTCCAAGTGTCATCATATTAATATAACCACTAACCAACACTGGCTCCCTGCCTTACCTGTCAGAGTAAGGCTCAACTGAATTTGCCACTACTTAAATATTGTCCTGCTCATACCCTATGTTTATAGGGCTAAGAACTGCTGATACTTCTTGCGACAGTTTCAGAAACTAAAAAGGAAGCATTAATAATTACAAAATTAGACTTCTCAAGCCAGTATATATCATTTGTTCACACAAATATTTGCAATAATAATATGAATTCAGCATTATATATTACATTGAAAATGGATCACACAAAGTAACTGTGTAAAATGGCATGTACTATCTTATTTCTGAGCATTTGGATTTTCTTGATATATGACTGGATTGTAATCCTTCCCCCCACACACACACACACAGACACATTTGAGACTGCCAACATTGGTTGTAACTAAAACCTTGCAAAGCTGACAAAGCTATTCCTTAGAAGTGCACCAAGATTTCAAAAGTAGTGTTCACACTTCCTATTGTTTCCAGAGCACAGCAATTTTGTTCCCACAATAACTACTTGCTTCTGTATTTTTTCCAGATTAAATTATTGCCTGTTTGCCCCAGATCTCTCGTTCTATATATTATAATGGGAATGGGCTGTATTTTACTCCTTTGAATGAATCAAAAAATTATAGAAACAATTGCTGTATTCCAGAGAAGAGAACAGGGTGGGGGAAATAGTTACTGTGACTATAGAGATAGCCAGTGTTTCTTTGCCTGAGACAACTAATCTTGGGAGCTCAAAACAATTAAAACAAGACAGAACTACTATGGGTAATTTGTGGAAGTCAAAAAGTTAATCAGTGGGAAACTGGCAATGAGTAATTACCAAAGAACTGTACAGTTACAATCTGACACACAGCATCTCCCAGGAAATTATCTTCACTGAATACAGTGGAACTTACTAACTTATGGTGGCATTGAGGCGAACCTTAATATTTCCTTATCATGAGGTTTTCTTGGCAAGATTTGATCAGAGGAGGTTTGCCATTGCCATCCCCTGATGCCGAGAGCATGTGACTTGCCCTAAATCACCCAGTGGGTTTTGTGGCTGACCAGGAACTGAATCCTGCTCTCCAGAGTCATAGTCCAACACCCAAACCACTACAGCACACTTAGTCTCTTAAGTGTTGTAGCACCATCCTGTGGAATCCTGGGATTTGTAGTTTCACAAAGTCTCTAACCTTCTCTGCCAAAGAGTGCTGGTGCCTCACAAAAGTAAAAATTGCAGTATTCTATAGGATGGAGTAATGGCAGCTGAAGTGGTGTAAAACTGCATTATTTGTACAGTGTAGGTGCAACCTCAGCCATAAAGACAGGTCGCAGGCAGTATACCAGAGAAACCAGTCCTGGGAACATTTACAGATTTTTAAAGCTGTTTAAGGAACAATACTACCAACCTGGCTAAGAAAATTTATAAGAATTGCAGTGAAAGCATTTTATGTCCTTTCTGTGATTTAGTGCTTATCTGTGACATACCATTTTGGGTAGAGACTAAAAAGAAAAATAGAGATTGAAAGCAAAAGCTGTAAAATAAGGTTATCAAAATGTTGACATTATCAGAGGCACTTGCACTCCACTAAATAATGGTAAAAATAAAGGTTAATCTAACAAAAATATATCTTTTTTTACATAATAAAACATTAAAGAACAAATTATAATTAGTTATAAAATATTGACCATTTATTGATGATCAACCTATAAGGTTCCATAAGATGGATGGGATGGTTAACCTAAATCTGTGAGGGATTTTTAAAGTAATGATACCAATATCACCTTCCTTGCCCTTACCCCACACCTCTTCTTGTCTTCTGTGTACAGTACCTGTTTACCCTGTCTCTACAGCCTTCTAAGTGTGGCCGGGGGAGAGAAAGAGAGAGAGGGAATGAGAATGTGTGTGTATGAAGGGATAGATATGTTAGATGGAGAATAATGCTAGGAAGATACGGATTATGTACAGTTATACTTTTTTAAAAAAAAAACTTAAAGGAAAGAAACAAAAAATTAAATTGGAATCAAATGGCCAAATGATTCAAGAATAACATGTATGATCCCATCCTATCAGCAGCAGCAGCAGCAGCAGCAGCTGCTGCTGCTCTCAACTTACATGGCAGCTTGCAAAGTAAAAGAAGAAAGCTTATAATAAAGCAAAATGTTTTGGGGAAGCAACTGAGGGAGGGAGAGTAAACAAAGAAATAATATGCTTTTGGTTCAGTTAAACATAGGCCTAATTTCACTAGGGCAGGGTTGGTGAATGCATTACCCTCCAGATATGTTGGCATTGCAACTTCCATCAGAGCTAATCAGCACAGCCAGTTATGAGGGGTGATGGACGTTGCAGCCCAACCCACATGGAGAGGCACACATAATGTGCCAAGGCTTCACATTAAATATGTTTTGGGTGGTGGTTTTTTTTTAGGAATTTGTTGTTCTGTATTTATAGCCTGCTTTTTCCCAAGCTCTGTGATTCAAGGTGATTTATAAAGTTAAAAGTAAAAATAAAATTCCACAGCATTAGGAAATACAGTGGAGTCTTGCCATCTGCAGGCTTGCTATCCATGGATCTGGGCATCTACAGACAGCAAGTCCTATTTTTTCAATGGCAGCATGTGCACACAGCCACATTAATGGCTGCACGCTTGTTGTGCTGCCAACTGGAGACAACGGGAGTATTTCCTAATCTGCAGGAGTGTGTGTCTGGAATCCACTTGTGGATAAGAAGCACCGACTATGCAAAAGTTAAAATAATTTGGATAATGTTATAGGCAAAGAAAATGTGAGGGAAATCTGACAGGAGACAACATGGATGTTCCTGGGGAAAGTTTAAGGCCTAAGGATCAAGGGTCTGCAGAACTGGTTAATGCAGTATCATATCTTTAGACAGTTTAAAAAGGGGTTGTGCTGGAAGAGTGAAACCCATAGGTGAAGTTATGAGAGAGCAAGACCACAGAAGAGATTCAGGGCAAGGATCCAGGATGTGCTGGGAGTCTAAGGACAGCCTGGGTTTCATATGGAACATGAAGTTTTTAAAAATGGGTAAGTTCTGGTAGCTGAGTTCTGGATAGAAGTGAGATGGCTCAGGCGTCAAAACTGAAGGATAAAACACTGAAATGAAATCAGATCAGAAATAAGGGTTGGCCATTAACAGTCTTCATTTTACCAGCTGAGCTGCTGAAGGGAACAGGAACAGTGCAGTACCTTAATTTGTGAGGCCCAGCGTTTGGTACTTCATCCATGCCAGTAACAGATGCAGCAGTCAGCAGTTTCATACAATGCATGGGGTAGAAAGGTTAAATGAGGGCACAGTGGGAAATGACTCACCAATATGACAATCAAAAGACATGGTCTCCATGTGATGAAATAGATGAGTACATCTATTTGTTGTTATGTGTCTTCAAGTTGAGTCCCACTTATGGCTATCACAGGCAAATTTTCTTGGCAGGATTTACTCAAAAGAAATTTGCTATTTCCTCCTTTTAAGGCTGAGAGGATGTGGTTTGCCTAATGTCACCTAAGCAGGGATTTGAACGCTGATGTCTCATAATCCTAGCCCAACACTCAAACCACAACATCATGCTGGCTCTCCACACGTACATCAATACTTTGTGTGTCTTCAAGTCGCCTGTCAACTTATGGTAACTTCATGAATTTCACAGGGTTTTCGTAGGCAAGGAATGCTCAGAGGTGGTTTTGTCAGTTTCTTCCTCTGAAATAGAGCCTACAGCACCTGGTATTCATTGGTTGTCTCCCATCCAAATATTAACCAGGGCTAACCCTGCTTAGCTTCCAAAATTAGATGGAATCTAGTCCCTCTAGGATACTTAGCCCAGACACATCAATGTCTACCACATACTAAAAGCCCTGCCTAGAGCCTCTCCTTGGGGATTTAAAGCATACCTAGCTTCCCAGCCCCCTTCTCCTAGATAGATCTGCTTGACCTCATCTCAAGAGCAAACGTTATCAACTCTTCTATCTAGAAAAACTCACTGGGAAAATCTTCAAATATTCTCCTATACTGTAAAATCAACACAACTTTGTTGTAATCTAACAAGTTATCACATAATACGGCTAAATTCTCAAATTTTATTCTTGTGAAGTTTTCTATATGTGTGTTTACTAACACCTACACATATGTGTTTCCTGAAACTTACACCAATATGTTCCTCCCCCATCTCCAATAAAAGTGCTGGGAATTGATAGGAAGAAAAAAACAGTCTCCCAATTAATGTACTGGACAAACACACAAACAAAAAACCCTGTGGTGCTGCCACATTAATGTTCAAATATACTGTGTGGTTATAAACTGGCATGGAACTATATATATATTCACACATATATGTATGTATATTTATACACATGTGTATACACATACATACACAGCTGTTACATGCCTCCAAGTCATTTTTGACATAGGTCTTTCTAGGCAAATTTCTTCAAAGGGGTTTACCACTGTCATCCTCTGATACTGAGAGAGCGTAACTTGCCCAAGGTTACCCAATGGGTTTTTATGCTCAAGCGGAGAACCTGTGCTGACTCTCAAATATATATACATATATATGTAATACATCTTTAAAGGGGACCTTGGTTTATGCTGGAGTTTGGTTCCAGAATCCCTCCCCACACTGATTCCAAAATGCATGGATGCTCAAGTCCCATTAAATACAATGACATAATAAAATGCTGTCCCTTATACAAAATGGCAAAATCAAGGTTTGCTTTTTGGAATTTATATATTTAAAAAATATTTCCAAGATGTGGATACTTGAATCTGTGGATAAAACAAAACAAAAAATCTATGGATATGGAAGGCTGCCTGTATTCATGTAAATCTTCAAATGTAATCAAAGTACTACAAACTGCTCAAGTAAAATGCTTAATTGAAATGTGAACAGTTTTTCTTTATAAGCATCTAGGTTAGCATCATCTTAGGTCCAAAACACACTGCAGAAATAATCCAGTTTGAGACTGTTTGAACTGCCCTGACTCAATGCTAGGGAATCCTGGGAACTGTAGTTTTGTGAGATGTTTACCCTTCTCTGTCAAAGAGCTCTGGTGCACCAATAAACTACAATCCCCAGGATTGACTTGCACTGAGCCAGGGCAGTTAAAGCGGTTTCAAACTGAATGTGTAATTTGGGCCCCAATTACTACTTCTAGTTTCATATCAAAGTACATAGACATATTTTATCTGACAGTTCTCCTGTACAGCTGCATTTAAAATCTAAACATTTCTTTTTAAGGAAAAGCAGGAATCTAATTTTAAATATTAAATTAATAATAAATAAATAAATCTGTTAAGATGAATCTATTCTGGCAGGCCTTTCCTGAATAGATGCCCAGCCGCCAAAGGAATATCTAGCCTATTGACCCTGATTTCTGCTGCAATCCACTGTTTGTGTTGTTATTTATCATTTTAAGTTATGTTTTTAAACTGCTAATTGTTTAATTGTATTTTAATGGGTTGGGTGTGGGAGATATGAAATGTATATATTATAATGCTGTAAACTGCCCAGGTTGCATTGCGCAGAGGGACAGGGAAAAAATAAACTTTATTATTATTAATAATAATATTCACTTCAAGCCAGGCATCATCATCATCTTGTAGTTTACAAAGAAGTGGCCCCTTGCAGCTAGAAGCGAGGCATTTTGCACCTGTGAGAAGTCAACCGTTTGGGCAAACCCCAGGATTACAAGAGTATTCTCAATCCAACTAATTTAAGCTACAACCTTAAGAAGACTTGCCTGGAAATAAGCTACAGTGAGTTAAGGGGGAGTTCACACCCAAGTAAAACAGGGCTGCACTAACTGTGGCAAAAAGGCTGAAGATTGAAAGACTAAACTGCGTTTACTAATGATAGCCTTTGAATTCAAGGAAATATTGTACTATAATCCTACTCTAACTCATCAATTAATTTTCACAGGTTCAATGCAGATTTGGCAGGTGATTTCCCTCCCCCCCCCTTTTTTTTTTTTTTAAAATTACTATCTGAGAAGCATATTGTTATGCTGGCAATGAAATCTGGAAGAACTAAGCTGAAGGGGCTCTCTCTGCCTTCTCCCTGCCAGACCCAGAAGGAAGGATAGGGCTATTTCCCCTCCACATGCAGTGGCACAGAGGCGCATGTACTCCTAGCAGTGCTGCATTACAGAGCCACTACCACACCCTCTCTCTCAAGGAAAACATATACACACACAACACAAGCCCAAAGTATGGAGCCTCCATCTGTCCTTGAGCCCAGGAAGCAACCTGCTCCAGGCATCATCATCATCATCATCATCCCCTGCCCTCCCTTATCTGCCCCTTCTCTCTGCCAGCCAAATCCAGCAGCCTTGAAATTATTCACAGCTGCCTTCTTCCACTCCCAAAGAAGCCCAACAAGACCGCTCCCACCTCAAAGCCTCCAACCTCTTCTTCACCTGGCAGCCATTCTTCCCAAGAGCATCACCCAAGGAAAGCCATTCTATAAAGCACGAAAGCAAACCTGGCATCTTGAGCCACTAGAAATAGAATGAAGAGGAGGAGAGAGAGAGAGAGATGAAGGCAAAAGGCTGCCTTGTCCTTCCTCCTCCTGCTGCTGCTGCTTTAGGGCATGAAGAAACCAAAGCACACACTGAGCACAAGAGAAATGAAGAAACGAGCCAAGAAGGCCTCTCTAAATCCTTACTGACAGATTTCCTAGACGGGGAATAATAAATAAATAAAACACACACACAGACACACAATATTATGTCCCCTTCTTCTCTTCAGCCTTGTCTCCGCAGAGGAAGCACCCCATTCAATGCACCCACGGTTTCTATATGAGAGACCTTCCCTTGCTGCTCATTGCAACACTGATGTCCACACACAACACAAACACAACACACACCGTTTCCAATGGCTAAGGCTTTCCCCCGGTTTGCAGCTGAACGGGCTTTCTGCGCCTCTCGCCGGGCTGCTTCCCACCCAGCAAACCCTCCTTTCCCAGGGAAGAAGGAAGGGCAAAGAAGCCGACTAGAAACCCTGGAGCAGACTTACTCCACAAAACACACCCCAGACACAGCACCAAGCCCCCGACTTTCTCCTTTCCAGAGAGAAAGAAGGCCTCCTTCGCCTCCAATGCCGGGGAGCATGCTTCCCAAAGAGCCCGCCGGGGTCCCCTTCTCCTCCGCCCAGAGACCAGGCCCAGCCCCCCCCCCCAAAGTGGGTCTCTCTCTCTCTCTCGGGACACCAGCCCTGGCCGAGGAGGGGGCAGCCTTGGTCCTCTGGCCCCAAGGAGGACAAGGCAGGGGAGGGGGCTCGCTAATAAACAAACAAATAGGGAGGAGACGACGAAAGAGCAGCTGCCTCTTTGGAAAAACCTCTCTTTCCAAGCCCTCCAGTCGCCTCCTCCCTGTTGGTTCGTTTTTCGTGACCCCCTCCTGCCCCTTTTTGGGTGGAAATACATCCATTTGCAGCCATGCATCCTCTCCATTCATTCCTTGCGGCAGGAGGATCAAAATCTGTGTCAAGACTAGAGAGCGAAGGCATCATCCCTGCTCAAAATGGAGGGCGTTTGGCCAGTGCCTCGGCTGGGCTGGAGGACGGGGAGGGCGCTTACCTGGCCGAAGGGGAGCGGGGCTCCGGGGGAAGGCGCCCCACACTCCCTCCTGCTCCTCCTCCTCCTCGGCTGGAGCCTCTCTCTCTCCTTCTCTCCCTCTGGGGCTCCTTTGTCTGGGGCTGCCTTTGGAGAGGCTGGCTGGCTTCACCCTCCGAAGGAGAAGGGCCCTTCCCTGCCGGCGCCTCTGGGGCGACAAGGACAAAGGGGCTGGGCACCAAGCAAGCAAGGAAGGCAGGCAGGGAGAAAGCAATCCTTGGGCGGCTGCAGGAGCAGGAGCCTCGCCCGGACGCAGGAGGAGCCGGCCAGTTCCCTGCAGAGACGAGGCCGGCTGGGTGGCTGAAGGATGCGGCTGCAGCAGCAGAGGCTCCCTCCTTCTCTCCCGGCTCCTCCTTCGCTCCGGCCCCGGGTTCAGCTGAACAGGCAGCACCGCCTCCGAAGCGCCATGGCACACACCGAAGAAGGGGGCTTTTAGGGGTGGGAAAGGGGCGAGAGGAGGAGGAGGAGGAGAAATGGGGAAGCACCGCCCCAGAGCTGCCTCTGTGTGGAGGACCCCAGTCTGGGTAGCTGGGTGGTAGAGCCCCAGGAAAGGAGGGGAAGGGGCTTCCAGCCAATAGATACCGACTGACCCCAAGGAAAGCCCTCAGGGATCTGCCCCTCCGCTCCAAGGCAGGTTGAAGGGCTTGGCTCCCCTCACAGCACTCTGGGAGATGTAGTTTGGTGAGGTTGGGTTTGTTTGGTGGTGGGAGTGGGCTCTTGGCAGGAGAAGACCCTTCATGACATCCCCAGAATCACCCCCACTACACGCCTCCTCCAGAAATACGCCAGTTTGGACCCCCTGAGGCCTTGCCATTCAACTACAGGACAAGCCAGAAAACCCTCAGAGCTAGCTTGCAATGGATGCCAGCTCCAGGAACAGAGAGAGAGTCCACCTCAACCTTAGGAGGGACCTCCTGACAGTAAGGGCTCTTCCACAGTGGACCCCATTCTCTCCCTCGGGTTGAACAAACACGAACAAAAGCCCACCGCTGATGCCTTTATGGCCAACCAAAAGGCACACTATATTTGTTGCAAGCTTTCCAAGCTCCACAGGCTTCTTCTTCCTCAGGCAAGATGTTACAAAGCGAACAGGAGGAAATAAAAATAAAAATTGGAGATGTTAGAGGCCTACATGTTGTTTCAGTCCTTAGTAAAGGCAGTACGTTGGGGAGGATATCTTTTGCAGGCAGGCTCCTCCTCCTTCTGGACATGTGGCAAGTTGGAAGAGAGCACAGGGGCCACGCAGTCCAACCCCATTCTGCCATGCAGGAACTCTCAATCAAACTATCCCCAACAGATGGCCATCCAGCTTCTGCTTAAAGACCTCCAGGAAAGGAGACTCCACTACCCTCGAGGGAGTTTATTACACTGTTGAAGAGCCCTGACTGTCAGGAAATTCCTCCTAATGTTGAGGTGGAATCTCTTTTCCTGCAGCTTGCATCCACTGCTCTGGGTCCTAGTCTCTGGAGCAGCAGAAAACAAGCTTGCTCCCTCCTCAACATGACATCCCTTCAAATGTTTGAACAGGGCTATCATACCACCTCTTAACCTTCTCTTCTCCAAGCTAAACATCCCCAGCTCCCTCAGTCATTCCTCATAGGGCATGGTTTCCAGACCCTTCACCATTTTAGTTGCCCTCCTTTGGACACGCTCCAGTTTCCCAACATCCTTTTTGAATTGTGGGACCCAGAACTGGACGCAATATTCCAGGTGGGGCCTGACCAAAGCAATAAATCACTTCCACTCAGCAAAGGGACACACAGTATATATACCCCACTAACCTCCATGCCAGCATTCTCTGAAGATGCCAACCATAGATGCTGGCAAAATGTCAGGAATAAACCCATCCAGAACACAGCCATATCCTGAAAAACCCACAAAAAAACTACGGTTTGACACTACTGGAACTTCCCTGGCTCGGTGGTGTGGAATTCTGGGAATGGTAGTTGGTTGGGCCACCAGGCCACAAGTTTGGAGTCAGGGTAGTTAAACATGGTATCAGACTGGATCATTTGCTCTGCTGCCACAACCAACTACAATTCTCAGAATCCCATAGTATTGAGCTAGGGTTAAAATGGTGTCAGGCCAAATTATTTCCTCTGGTGCCACAACTACAGTTCCCAGGATTCCATAGCACTAAGCCAAGGTAGTTAATGTGGTGTCAAACTAGATTATTTACTCTGGTGCCACAATCAACTACCATTTCCAGAATTCCATAAAATAGAGCCAGGGCTGTTAAAGTGGTGTCAAACCAGATTATTTCCGCAGTTCAGATGCAGACCTGAGAAGCACTGGAGAGAATGTGACAACCATCATAGACAGAGCTTGGAAATAAGGAGTTGCATGCAACCCATGTTGCCCTGTTAGTTGCTTTTGGGGGATGTTTTTTTTTAAGGGCACAAGGAAACCCTATTTCAATATAAAGATACAAATCTAGATAGAAATGTGGCATGTGGAAAAGAAAACAGAACTGTTACATGTTCTGTGCTACATGTCCTGTGAGTATAACAGAACTAAGATTGGGTCATTTTACTCTAATGACCTATGCATTATTTTTAATAGGAAAGGTATTTCAATGGACATTTTAATAGGAATTTTCTTGGCTTTTATGTTCCCTTTACTTTTAAAGGGCTTTCTTAACAGAATAAATTGTTAATGGAAAAAATAAGCAGTAGTACAACAGGAAACATATTGCACTACCATTGGTCCTCCACATTTGCAGGTTTGACTTTTGCAGATTTGATGATTCAGTGATTATTTGCTGCCACCTCCCTTGCTGCCCTAATGCTGTTTTCAATAGGGACTGCAAGCCTCATAAAGCTAAGAAACTGCAACCATGCAATGAGGCTTGTAAATCCTTACTAAAAATGGCAAAGGGCAGAAACAGAGATAGTGGCAAGACCCAAAAGCCACCCACTTCTATCTTATGAAGGGCATTCATGGTGGGTTGAATCTGCAGATTGTACATTTTTGTGTTAAATATGATTTGAGGGAGGCTAGAGGTATTCACTTGTTTTCTAATTTTCATGGGGGTCCTGTGCCCCTAATGCCTGCAAATGTGGAGGGCTTGGTTTACTCAACATATTCATTAATGGGAATAGGTTATTTTTAAAACATTATAATTTATACCAGAACAACTTTTTTCAATAAGTAATGTATTTAATTTATATCCCTCTTTCCTGTTGACAAAGAATTCAACATGCCTTACAACATAATGAAAACAAAATGCAGCTAAAAACCCGATTACACACAAGTGAAGAAACGTCCCAAACTCTGGATGTATAGTGACTTAGGGCTGCACCCGCACTGCAGAAATAATCTGGTTTGGCACCACTTTAACTACCATGGTTCAGTGCTGTGGAATTCTGGGAAGTGTACTTTGTTCTGGCACCAGATGTGGTGCCAGAACAAGCCGAACTTCCCAGACTTCCATAGCATTGAGCCATGGCTGTTAAAGTGGTGCCAAACCAGATTATTTCTGCAGTATGGATGCAGCCTGAATATATGTCCAAATTTTTTTTGTTCTGATATGAGTCACAACTTCAAAACACAACCTCAAAACATCACCAAGAAGCTTGTGTTTTGTATTCCAGAATTGCATTCGGTAAAGCGCTAGCTTTACTGAAAGCAATTCTGGAATCCAACACACAAACTTCTTGGTGGAAATATATTTGTGAAAGTTACACAATCCAGTCCTTTCTCCCCAGTGCTTTGTAGGATTCAGAAACAGAAAGGAAGGTGCCAGACAGAATCTAAATACTAGGGATGAAGAACTTTTGACCTTCCAGCCAGATTGGCCTAAAACTCCCATTAATAGGGTTGCTGAGTCAGCATACTTGCAGTTATCTGAGATTTCAGAGCCATAGTGCAAAACAGGTGTTGGGTCTTTTTTAAGGTGAGAGAAGTTTGCTCAGAGACGAGCTGGGACTTGTGGGTCAGTTGACTATGAAAACAGGCATAAGGGAAATCCAGATAGTTTTGCTGATTCAGGATCATTCCAGGCCTGAGGTTTCTGGGCCAAAACCTAAGATGGCCCCTGATGATATCATTCAATGTTTTGCATTATGTACTAACCATAGTTGTTCACAACTTTTCATTCTAACAGAGACAGAACATCTTTTTCCTGTTTTGAAATTAAGATAGAAATCTTACCCAAAGGTTACCAGATCAAGATGACATGATGGATTTATTCCTTCTAATTAATTTATTGAGATTTCATAAGGAGCATTTACTCTGGTGTACTTGCTTCTACCCAGAAGGTGGATATAGAGCAGAACAGAGGCTGAGGCCTAGCACCACGAGGAGAAAAGGAGGAAGTTAAATAAATACCTAGACCCCCTGGAGAGTGTTTGCAAGTTGCAGCAAGAAATCAATTAAGCCTTGCAAATTGTAGCAATCTGCCACTCTCCTAATGGAGATAGAGATTTGCACACATCCTTTCCCCTGTGCCTGAAGCTGCTATCAAGTCAGCTTCAAATTATGGCGACCCTACAGCCTCAGAGGAAGGCACTGGCAAACCCCCTTTGAACAAATCTTGCTAAGAAATCCCCATTATAGTTTTGCCTTATTGTTGCCATCATCGGAAACAACTTGAAGGCACACAACAAATGAGAGACTCTCACCCTGTCACCAGCAGCCCAGCACAGGTCTTCCAAACTCAGGACTGGTGCTGCTTCTGATTGAAACTACAGTAACTGTAATATCACCTTCCTTTCCTCTTTTCCTACTGCTTTCCACCATGCCAATTACTAGAGTATTTCCAGTGAGCCATGTATTTTCATGATACTGTATGTCCAAAGTAAGACAGTCTCAGCTTAGTCATCTTGGCTTCTACAGGGAGTTCAGGCTTGATCTGCTCTAGGACCTTTTTGGTTCTTTTTGGTAAACCACACTATCTGCAGAACTCTTCCAGCACCATGTTTCAGATTAGTTCTCTTCCTATCCCCTATACAGCAGAATTAAATGCAGTTTTATACCACTTTAACTGCCAGGGCTCAATGCTGTAAAATCCTGGGATTCGTAGTTCTGGGAGGTATTTAGCCTTCCCTGTCTGGTATCATGGTAGTTAAAGCCTGCTTTAATTCTGCAGTGTGGCAGCAGTCTTAGTCTTCAGATTTATTGGCTGCAATCTCCATTTTGATTAATTGAACCAAGGTACAAGTATAAGAAATCTTGCACTATCTCAGTGCCTTCATTGTCTTCTTGTTGTGCGCCTTCAAGTAATTTCTGACTTATGGAAACACTAAGGCAAAGCCATCATGAAATTTTACTGGCAAATTTTTTTTCAGAGGGGGTTTGCCTTTGCCTTTCTCAGAGGCTGAGGGAGTATGATTTGCCCAACAGCAGACAGTGGGTTTCCATAGTTAAGCAGGGATTCTAAGCCTGGTCTCCAGGGTCATTCAGCACTCTAAACCAGTGATGCCGTCACCCCAGCACAGAGTTTGCTACTAGAAAGCCAGAGGGACATGGCACTTTGCAATAAATAAGTGGGTTTTGGGTTGCAGTTTGGGCACTCAGCCTTTAAAAGGTTCACCATCACTGCTCTAAACACTACACCATGTTTTACTGTCTACTTTGAAATTGTGTAAATCATTGGTGGTTATGATTTTTGTTTTCTTAATGTTCAGCTGTAAACCCAACTTTGCACTTTCTTCCTTAATTTTCCTTAGTGGTCATTCCAATTCTTTGCTAATTTCTGCTAGCAATATGGGGTCATCTACAAGCCTGTGCAGACTGGCCATTAAGGCCGGCCTGGGGGTGGAGTCGGGGTGTGGCATCCACACAACTCCATCCCCATGGCGGCGTGATGCCGCTTGCCACACCACATGGCACATGGTGTCACAGTGCTCCTCTGGCTCTGCGTTTAGATGATGCAGCACCAAAGGAGCACCATAAATCCACGGCATGGCGGCTATGGCACCCTTTCTCTAGTAAAAGGTGAAAGATTTATACGATCTGAAGAGAAACTAGAGCATAGCACCCTTTCCAGGGCACACAGGGCTTTTTGCAGCTCCTTTTCGCACCAAGGCAAGGCCAGATTGGAGCTGCAGTGTGCAGTTGCTGTGGCCCTGATCTGGCTCTAAAAGGGGCAGCATGTACAGCCCCTACATATCTTAAATTACTGTAGTGATATTCCTTTCCTCAGTTTTTACACCTTCGTCAGAGTCTAATCCAGTTTTGTGTATAATATTCTCAGCATACAAATTAAAAAATATAGGGTGACAAAATGCAGACTTGCCCAACTACCTTGCCAACTGGAAACCATTCTGTTTTTCCTTATTCTATCCTAATGGTCACCTCTTGTCCTGAGTACAGATTATGCATTAAAATAATCAAATATTGTGGTACATCCACTACTTTAAGTGCAATCCATAGTTTTTCCTGATATGCACCATGAAAGGCTTTGCTATATAAAGCACAGGCTGATTTTCCTCTGAAATGCTTTGGTATGCTGCATTATCATGTTTGCAATATGCCTCTTCCTCTTCTGAAACTAGCTTGGACCTCTGGCATTTCTTGCTCCATACATGGTAAAAATATTTGTTTTTTCCTTACAAATTGTAGAGATCTAGCAACTCTAAATCTAGATAAATAGGAAGAAATTCAGTAAAACCTAGCTAACAAGATAATAATGGTAACCCAAAAGCAAAACAAAACATTGGGGAGGGGGTTACTAAGTTGAAAAACATTTTTAGTAGCTACAGCAGTTCTTTTAATTCTCAGTCAGTGCTCTTAATTCAATCTGTGTCCAAATTCCCCACCTCTTAATTTCCCAATCTGGAGTGAGCTCTGCTGAATACAGTGGGATTTACTTCCAAGAAAACATGGCTAGGATTACATTCTGATTTTACAGAAAATGCTTGAATCCCCTTTCCTCTGTGTGTACTATGTATTATCACTGTGCAGTGCATTTTGCAAAGCAACAATTAGAAGATAGGTCTGCAGCTCCAAGGAGATTAGAATCTAAAAAAAAAAAAACAAACAAACAGGAGGGTCAACAGAGAAAGAGAGAAGGAGAATGGAAAAAGATAAGCTGGGAAGAAATGCAGTTTCTTCACCTTTTCTGTTTGCATTCTGCCTTTGCCTAGTATCCCATTATAACCATTTCCTTATCGATTGTTTAGTCCATGAGATCCAGAGGTAGATATTTTGAATAGGTAGACGTGAGGATAATGACAATCCAGATGGAATGAAGAAGAGAAACTGAATGAACATTCCCAACAAAATAAATCAATTTTCATGAAAGGAGCAAGAAAGCCTTGTCTTTAGCATCACTTGCTACTCAATGAAAGACGATTTTCTGACAGAACTCTAAAAGGATAGGTAATCATTTTAAAATTATAAACACATACACACAAACATGCATTTTCTGGTGTACGTTTTACACTTGAATAATAGGGGATGAAAACAAAACAGATTTTTCAAGTGACACATGAGGGGGGAGCTCTGAAATTCTTGCTTTCTACATGACTGTGCATGTATGGGAACACAGGTATCAAAGGCATTTTAGCTCCACCCAAAAATATCACCCTTTTCACTTGTTTTTACAGGAGGGGACAGGGCTGCAAGGTAAATCCTTTTTCTTTTGCAAAGAACAAGAATATCCAACCTTAAGAAGCCTGAAAAAAAAGGGGGGGGGTTAAAAGGGGCTTGAACAGGCTGTTATTTCAACCCCCACCAAAAAATAGCAATCCCCCATTTGCTTGTTTCTTAGAGCACTCACATATAAAATTCACTACATAATCCACCCTGCACTCTCAGGTACTCTCAGGTCCAGATAAGATCCGTCCAATCACCAGTTTAGAGAGGTTCAAAAAAGCTGTAAAGATGGATCTCTTTCAGCAGGTCTTTCCTGAATAGAATGACTCTGCTACAAGTGAATCCTCCCCACTCTATGTATGTATGTATTATGCTGCCACTTGGCCCATTAGATCATTGTTATTAATAGTTTTTAACAGACTGATTTTAAACCATAATATGTTTAATTCTTTTTTAAGGGGGGTAAGACATAGGAGATTATCGCACATGGCGCTTCCGTCACCCAAACGTCATCAAAATGGGTGGAAGCATCACCAATGTGATCATGCTGCTGGCACTACTAAAGTGAAATGGAAGCGTTATCACCATGGAATTGCCATGGAATAGTCAGGGAAGCAGCCCTTTTCTTATTAATGGATTATTCTGCTAATACGTAATAAGAAAAGGGCTTCTTTGCTGATGATTCCATGGAGCTAACAATAACGTTTCACTATAGAAGCGCCAGGCATGATCACAATGGTGACGCTTCCGCCCCATTTTGATGACGTTTGGGTGATGGAAGTGCCACGTTTGGGTGACAGAAATGCCACATGTGATAATCTCCATAGTTTTGTATATGTAGTATATATTGTATATGGGTTCTGTTTTAAATATGTATTCCTCTTTGATTGCCTTGTAACAGAAAAGTGGGGTTTAAATATAAATTTTATTTATTTTATTTATTTAACCAGTTCATCCATGCTGATTGTTCATTTAATTTCCCCAAAAACAGCAATATTTACTGCAAAGTTGATGAGCTCTAATTTTATCCACCTTGTAAGCATCATGAAGGATATGACAGGCCAGGGTGCACTCGCAATGGGAATGATGAGTACCTTCTACTTTCCAAATCTCTTCCCAAGATGTAGAAACCCTGCTTAAATGACTGGTATGGGCAGGATCTACTCTATTCTTGAACTGATTCAATATATGCTAACTGGAACTAATCAAAACAAAATGGTTACTGGAAGTAAGTCTTCCTTGAGAACAAGGTAAGCAGACAGGCAGGCTTTGTCTGCAACTGTTTTAAGAGGCCATCATGGACTGGATTTGTTGGTTTTCAGCAGGGTTTGTTTGGCTTGTTTTGAGGAGGAATCATGTAAGTTTGGGACAGGAGGAGGGATGTGGGTGATGGTTATGACAGTTTGTTTATTTAATGTATGAATCAGTTCTTTTCTGCCCACCAGGGTTCCAAAAGAAATGTATAACAAAACAGATGAAAACATTTTGCAGCAGGGCTGCCTCCTTCCTAAAGATGTACATCTTTATCATTTTCCATGGACAAGAATGAAAAAATGTAACAGCTTTTCTCCCCACTATGGAAATTATCACATGAGTCTTTAAGTCTGCTATTAAAGCAGGAGAATAGCGACTTTGGCAATACTTATTGTATGATGTTGTCAACATTTAGTTGCCGCTCTGCTATGAGGCATTGTTATAACGCCCCTTTTCATTGACAAGGAACATCCATAAATAAGCTCCCAAATGTGCAGTAAGTTCCTTTTGTGGTAGTTCTGGTATTACACCTATTTTAAAATCTCTACACTGGCTCCCTATTTGCTTCCAGGCACAGTATAAAATGTTGGTTTTTACCTATAAAGCTCTAAATGGCTTGGGTCCAACATACCTGAGGGAACACCTCCTCCCATATAATCCTTCCCACACTCTCAGGTCCTCTGGGATGAATCTATTGCAGTCAGAGAGAACTAGACTATTAACCACTTCCCAGAGGACATTTTCCGTTGCCGCTCCAAAAATCTGGAACGATTTACCGGACGAGATCCGCCGAATAACATCTTTAGGTGCCTTCAAGAAGGCGATAAAAACAGATCTTTTTTAAGGGGGGTAAAACATAGGAGATTACCCCTGTGAAATAATACTTTAAAATGGTAAATATTTTTAAGCCTACTGGTATTTGAAGATATAGTCTGTGGAAAATTACAACATTTTTATGTAGAAAAGCATGTTTTCTCTGCAGAACACCCCCCCCCAGAAAATATGATTTGGGGGTTCAAATATCCATTTTTGGTCCAAAAATGCAATTTTCTGTACACAAAAACCACATGCACTTTTCACATAAAATAAGCCTTTCCAGGACTCTCCTCGTCAGGGTTTCCCAGCATTTTGGAGATCACTTCTTTAAAGCTGGAATTCAAATATTTATGACTATCCTTTTCATATTTGCTCTTTCCATTATTTACCTGTATGTAAAATAAATGATGCTCCCATATTCTGGAGTAGAACTGAGTTTGGTGTTGGGTGTTGTCTAAAAGTAAGGTAATTATGGTTTGAAGAAAATAAGTTTTAGTGATCCTCTCTAATTCTTGTGTGCATTGTACAGATAGGATGTTTTTGTTAAAATGTTCCCTTGTTCATGCAAAGTACCATCTCCTCCTAATTTAAGTCCCCAGAGTTGTGCCTTATGTGTTCTAAGTGTGTATGACATGAGTCAGAGTAATACAGTAACATATCATGCATTCTATCATCTGTTATAGATCCCCAGGGTGGGTTTTTATATATAGAGGTTCATGTTGTGACTAGCTATTGAATGCCATTTAAGCCTGTATTCTGCTGTGGTGAAAGGAACAGTCATTACTAGGTGATTTCTCCCCCAACCATCCACTAAATTCAGTAGGAGAGAATGTGTTTGCATCAGCTCCACTGCCTCTCCATAGAGTTATGCTGTTGATGTGGTCATGGTTGTGTTTTGAAGGATTGCTCTTTTGTTAATGTATTGCCTGATTTTAGCTATTGTGTCACCAAGTGTTCTTCTGGTTATCTTAACAGTTTTGCCACCATATCTCTTTGTGACAGCAGGGCTGTAAGTCACATTTTGCCAACACTGTGGATCTTCTGCTATATCATGCAGTCACAGAGCCAGCATATCACACAGCCTAGCATTGTGTCCTTATCTGCATAAACTAACCTGCAATTACCTTGCTATAGTTTTAATGTCATTTTCTCTTCCTCTTTTAGTTTTTAACTGTTTTGCATTTTGCTTCTGTTGTGCCTAGATTTCATCCCCAACCTGATTTCCTAACTGCTCTGTACAGCTCTTAAATGTCTTTCTCTGCTTTTTAAAAAGTTAAGCTATTTTTGCCATGTTTGGGTGGTTTTTTAAACTGCTGCAATTTATTGTTTTTAATTAACCAATATTTATTTATTTAAACTTTTACGTCAAACAGGATCCCTGTCTCCAGGGTATACATTGTATTTTTTTAAAGTAATGTGAGACACCATTGGTCCCATGCTGAAGAAAGGTAGGATACTAAATAAATAAATAAATAAAGTATTATTATACCAAACTTGCCCAGTTCCTTTCACCCTTTGGTAGGGTACCTGTGTTCCTTCTAGATGTTGTTGGACTCCAACCCTGTCACCCCAGATGCCATCAACAATGATCAAGAAGGAGGGAATTTGTAGTCCACAAACTTATGGGAGCACACATCTCAACTTGCTTTAGTATTTATATAACATGCATTTTATAAAAAAAAATGTGATCTTTACTTTAAAAAAAAATGATCTCTTCCAATTTCTCCAGTCTGTTTATATCATCTTAAAACTGTAGTGACCAGAATTCTTTTCAATATAGTTACTTCTTGATAAAGCTTATACTAGAATTGCAAAAATGCTCTTTGAAAGCTATAGTCCTGTAAGCAATGTATGAGGGGGGAAGCATCACTAAATTCAGTGTGGCTTACTTCTGAGTAGACATGTATAGGAAAATAGGACATTGGCAATATAAAAATACCATACAGCCTTTGTTTCTTCAAAAACCCATCCTTTAGGGAGTTAGAGTGTCTCCTTTTTTGCTTTAAAGTATAGATTTATACTATACTCCACCTAATTTAATTGGATATTTATTGTATAAACCTGCAAGCAAATTTAATTTACTTGATGAATGTGTGGTATTGGAAGCTGGCTGGCAAATATCTTTTGGCCTTGGTACAGGCGTTCTATTACTTTGTTCCTAAATTATTTGACTGCCAGTTGAATTCACAGTGCATGGTGACTCAGACATTGTTGGCATTTTTGATTTGCAGCCAGTTTTCTAGTGTAATTTTGCTAATTTTTCCTAGCTACCAATTCAGTTTGAATGGATTCTTCTGAACAGACCATCCCCCCAAAACATGTATGGAAGGGAAAAAAAACATGCCTGCATGTTATGCAGAAGATAAAGCTACCATACTGCATTCCCACCCACCCCAGCCTCCTACTCCGCAGAGCCAAACAAGATGTTCTGGGTGTACAAAAGATGGCAGGTGGTTGGGAAAACTTCCCCCATTCCTGCTAGCAATAGAGTTGATTTGATGCAAAAACAGAGAGATGGTACCAGAAATTTAAGTGTAGTGACTGACTCACTGACAAATGTCACAAGCTTCCCCTGTCGTCCATTTCCACACAGGTCAAGTCCAGACCTAACCCAACATGTTTTCTTGGCTAAGGTGAAGAACAAGAGTCCTGTTCAGATGTTATTTACTTACATTGTAAGTAAAGCCTTAATATGGATAAAACAGCACATGTTTAGAATTTCTTTTCAGTCCGCTAATATACATAATTTTATTGTCACCACCATCTTTTAGGAATGATAGAGGGTGAAGTTGTGTGTGTTTGTTATTTGTTGTAACAAAAACCATGTGATGAAAGATGTAAACCCTACCCACTCCAAATCTCCTTTTAGTTTACAATGCTGATGTATTCAGTGTGTGAACTAGACATCAGGTCAGTTGTAGAACTGCAGTGTTAAGACTGAGTGGTGAATTGCTTCAGCCAATATGAAATAAACACATTATATAGTATTTGATTTGACATAGGACAAAGTTCACTCTTGGGTGTAACTCAATGACTTACAGAAATACGCTGCAGCGCAAAACATCCATGCTGTCTAAAGAGAAAAGGACCATTATCTTTCATAGTTGAGCTGTCTCCACTTCCCACTGATGCTCAATAGGAATGTCTTCTTTTGCCCCATAGTTTCATACCAGAAGCTTGTCATGCCAGAAGAGATTGGCAGATAGTCCCAAATAATTAATCCTGTGCAGGCATACTTTTTCAGATGTTTTTTAAAGTCCCAGTTTTTCTCTCCTCCTCCCACTATCTCCTTTTGTCTTTTGCTTGCTTCAATTGTTTCAAACCATTCAAGGTGCAAAAGTAGTTTTTACTCAGTTAATTCATCAGGGGGAAGAGAAGAGGAGGAGGCACAATCTTGGCCTTCCCAGTAGACCCAAGCAAAAGCAAGCTTGTGTGATTTTTCTCATTAACAACTTTTTCTATTTTGGAGGAAATGGGATCTGCCTTCCTCTGCAAATGAAAAAGCACTTTTTCCCTACTACACAGGGGTAAAACTGACCAAATGTGTTGTGACGTGGTGGTATTCACTGCTGTACTTACGGTTTGGTTGTTTTTTTTTAGACATCTTGCTAATAACAAAATTTCAAGGGCTAATTCCCTTCCTGTTTTGACCTTTTTCATTCCTACTAGGAAGGTGACTTTTTAAAAAAAAAACCCGTATTTCTGGTCTTTGAGGGTGTGCTTTGAAAACATGGTTTGTGATAGGATAGGGGGCCATATCTAATCCATTGGACCCTGGCCCATTTTGTCCCCAGATTTGTTACCACTTTCCAGTCCTTACATGTTCTTTTGTTTCTCCTCAATGCTGCTTGGCAATTTCTACAATTATTTAAAAAATCCTTTAGATCGTGAATGCTAAAGAGCTCTGGAACTTCATGTTTAGTGATGTTGGACTCCTGAGGGAGGTCACAGAGAAAAGCAAACAAGAGCAGTTCTGTTTCTTATCCAACCACCCCATCTTGGCACTTTTTTTCCATAGCTTTCCCCTTTGTGCTGGGAAAAGCTTGATGGACAAAAATGGGCTTTCCTTCACAATTCACTTCAGAACCAATTTTAACAAATGAAAATTCACATACCTGACTGATGGTTATTAAATGTTTTTGATTTGCAAGCTTAAAAGGATCTAGTGGCCTTCATCAACACATATGGGAACCAGCCCTTTTCTGTAGGCAAAACCCCAGTAGTTCTTTTTTCCTACTGCAGGACTTGGAAGATGGAAGGAACATGCTCTCTGTCCCCCTCCACAGAACTTAAGGCTGCATCCACGCTGGAGAAATAACCCAGTTTAACACCACAAATTCCATAACATTGAGCCATGGCAGTTAAAGTGGTGTTAACAAGATCATTTTTGCAGTGCAAATGCATCCTAAATTACAAGCACATCCAGAAATGACACAAATATGCAACACTTAATATCACTGCCCCCCCCCCCACATACACACACCAAGACAGGTGGATAATTCTAACAGCCTTTTGATGTGGAAGCAACAAGAAATATCGAGAAATGCCAAGGAGAAGAAATGGTATGGCAGAAATCACCAGTCTGAATGTTGTTTAATGTTTTTTTTTAAACTTTCAGCAAATGCCTCCTACATTTGTCTGTCTGTCTTTAGTACAAGGTTTAGTTGCAAAGGATTCTGGGGAATGGCATGAACACCTGTTTGGTTCAATTAAGGTGCAGCCCAGGCATCATCAAGACATCATTATCTTGTGTGAACTAAAATGACAAAGTATTCCTTAGCCAGATTTAGATAAGAACTTCAAGGGCTTGCAAAAGAAGAGGTGGGTTTTACAATCCCCTAAAGCCTTCCTCAATTGAGATTAAAATCAGAGCTAGAAAAAAAAATTTCTCTCCTTCTTTCTGAAAGGTCTCATCCTCTAAACCATAAACTAAGGCTATCTCATAATTGGCCTGTCTCTTCCCCTCTTTTACCTGTTGCCCTGGAGGAGAGGTAGAAGAGTGGTCCTTGGGTTTTTTGTGTTTCCAAACCCTACTGCAGTAGCACCTTCCCTCCACTAGTGAGAAAGGAGGGATATAATTCATTCCTCTTCTAGCTTGGGCTGTTGCTGGCCAAGTCACTGAGAGGAAGGGTGTTTTCAAAGATGCAGAGGATTCACAGAGGGTGATTTTACTAGCCCCAAGTTAGCTTGGAAAATATCACCCCACCCCCCACATGCACACATATACCCAGTCATTGTAAGCAACCTACAGTTGGCCCTCAGTAGCCACTGATTTTTTATCCATGAATTCAACCACCCACAGCTTTAAAATATTCAAATATATATATAAATTCAAGAAAGCAAACCTTGATTTTGCCATATTATATAAGAAATACCATTTTACTACTACATTGTATTTCATGGGACTTCAGCATCGACAGATTGTGGTATCCACCAAGCTAAACCCCAACAGGCCCCAAGGGTCCACTGTAGTTGATCTATGAATTTGTCTGAGCTTAGCAAGGTAGTGCTTGCCCATCTCTACTGTGAACCAAGAGGCTGCCCTAAATGTATGCACCCAACCCTTTTCCTTGGGTTGGCACTAGCAATTCACTAAATTTCTGGTGATTTATTTGCTGCTTAGTAATTGATTTCCATTTGTTGAATGACTCTTCTGCTGTTTATATGCTTCTACTTGGTTAATTGGTTTTAACTATTGAGCTTTTGACTGATCTGTCTTTATTTTCTAAATTGATCTTGTTTTTAGTTGCTTAAGCCATTTTGAGTATATTCTTTTGAACATAGAGAGATGGGATAATTTTTATAAATAATAAACGCCAGTCCTGCTACCAATCGATTTCCAAGGAACCCCAGAATTCTCCAGAGGACATCTGCAAAAATTATGCCCATGTTGCATTTAATCTCTTAAAGCTTTATTCTGTGGTTAAAAGCAACTATATTTTCTTAATTAGTACTACATTTGGCCTATGCTGTCTCAGATTTTAAAAAGTGGGTTGTGATTTAATATTTGAAAATGATGTATTCTAATTGTTTTGATATTTTAATGGTTTAATTATTAGTTTTCTGTGTCTCATTTGGTTTTTTATCATAAAGGCAATATAGAAATAATAAATAACATTTAAAATATAATAGAATACTGTTGACATAACTTGTTATATTTTACCACAATTAAAACCTAGCATTGGAACTGGTACATTAGCTGTTGTCATTCTGTTAACTGCACCAATGAGTCACAGAGGAGAGTGAAGGCCATGCACTGTGCTGTGGCTGCTAATACTGATATATTTTATTATACAGGAAATCCTTTGTGGTGATGATGTTGTTGACAATATAATAATGGGCTGAGTAATTTATTTTGCAGTGTGTGAGAGACAGTCTGTTTTCTAGTTTTCAACATCTTAAATCCAGCTTTGGATACTGTTAGATTTGGGCATGATGTGCCTTGAGTTTGAAATAGTCCTCACTTCATAATATGGATATATTTACTTAGAGATTTATAGTTCATTTTAAGTATCTAGTTTTCCTTTTTATGCAGGGTAGGAATCTTTTGGCCATCCAGATGTTGGGCTGCTGCCTTAGCCAGCATATTCAGTGGTAAAGAACTCTGGGAACTGAAACTGAACAACATCTATAGAGCCAAATGCCTCTCACCCCTGCCTTATGTATACACATTTGTTACACTGTAAGGACTCAGAGTTTTCTTCTCAGGATTTTTAAGAAGTAACAATAGGAGTGATTCAGCTCTTTCATCATTCTTGCCCAATGACCCTGAGGCTTTCCCACTTCCCTTGGTGCAGGAGAATGGAGGAGAGGGTTTGGTAAGGAAATTAAGCGTTCTCTCAGAATAAACATAGGTTGCTTTTGGCTAGCATGTGCAACCAATCAGACACATTTCTTTTTCTTTCATTGAAGCAGAAACACATGGATGCAATAGGACCCGTAGAAAGTTTGTTTGCGTAATATTCCTTCAATTGAATTTAATCACAATAAACAAAGAAAGATCTCAGATATTGAATTTACAAAAGAATGCTTTGACCATCATAAATGACAAGAGCAATTCAGCATATACACTCGTCCCTCCACTTTTCTGGGGTTAGGAGCACAGGACCCCTGTGAATGTGGAACAACTGCAAATAACAAAAACACTATGCTTTTACCTGAGAAAACACCTCTCTAGGAACCTCTAGGTCTTCCAGTGCAACTTTGTTGTCAACATCTGCCAGACATTGACCATAGAATTGCACTAGAGGAGCTACAAATGCCTAGTGGAGTGTTCTCTCTAGGGATCTCTTGGTCCTTCAATACGACTTTTGGTTAAAGTTGACCACAGTGTTGTGCTACATGACCTAGATATTCTTAGAGAGAACATATTAATAAAATCTGTGAATAATCAAATCTGCAAAACTCAAAGCTGCAAATGTGGAGGGACAGGCGTACTGACAGTTATACTTGCACTCTGTATACCTGCTTGTATGCAGCTGTATTTTCATCTATGATCCAATGCTTCAACAGAATTAGATAGAGGATATTCCTCCAGTTGTCAGTCCAAGTTTTGTAGGCCCCTAAAACCTGTTCTAGGTTGCTGAGAATCTTCCAGGGATCATTTCTGGGCAATATGGAAGGCTATAGATTGTGATGCCTCACATATAGAATGTCCTCCCCTTGAAGGCCTGATTGTTTGTTTGTTTTTAAGATGTCAGGTTAAAACATAGCTTTTTAATAAAGCCTAATTTTATGTTGTTTAAATATATGTGCACATGGTTTTAACCTTTTCAGCCTTTTCTGCTGTTTTAACTTAGTGATCTGTTTAATATACTCTCATCCTGTCCAAATTATTTCATTTGGTTTTATCTGGAATTGTTTTAAATTTTTTATATTGTTTTAATTGTATGCTGCCCTGAGATCTCATGGTAGAGGGTAGTCCCATGGAGCAGAGCCCATGGCTCACTAAGAAATCAATGGTGATGAAACGAATGAGATTGATACTAGAGTATTGTCAAAGGGTGTAAGAAGGGGAGGAGTTGGGTTAGGGTCCCACATGGGAAGACGATGGACGAGAGGACCCTGAAGAAGCTGTGAGGGCCAGAAAGATGGGGGTTTCTGGGGAAACAGCTGTGGAAAAAGTGGGGCCACGGGAGGAGCAGAGGCTAGAGGGCAAAAAAGAGGAAGAGGGGTCGGAACTTGGGGAGGGAGAGCATAGGAAGCCAGGAAGAAGCGAGGGGGTGGCAGGCTATGAGGAGGAAATAACAGTCTGGATGCAAGAAGTGTGGGTGGCGGAAATAGAGTGTCGCCACCTACAAGGCCAACGGAATGGAAGTGGGTGAAGCCATGACCAGGATGCTCCCTTGGAAGGCTTCTTCGCCAGTAAATGCACCCATCTACATTGGAGGTAGTTGAGGGGCCCTACGAAGCCATGCCTGTACTCGGTCCAGGACCACAATTATTTTGGGACATATGGGAAAGGTGTTGGTCCACCAACCAACGCCCAGGGGCTAGAGGTGTGGGAGATAGTGCACCCGACGACAGAGGCGCCAATCCCGAAGCCTAGACGCGGGCTCTAGCCAAGAGGAGCGGTGAAGTAACCAGCCTCTCTGCCTTGTTAAAGTAACAGTTAAAATTGTGTTAATAAAGTTGAGTTGAGCAGCACTCAGTGTCTGCAACTTCTTCTATCATGGAAGTACATCCTACCCCGCACCCACCAGATCAGCTAAGGGCCCGGCGACAGTGGTGGAGAATGTGGAAAATGTGCAGCGAATCCAATCAAACACAGGCTAAAGCCCTTTGGGGTTCTATGGTGGTGGTAGCAGTGAAGAAATCATTCTTCTCTGCCACTATTGCATCTGCATGGTGTCGTCCAGTGCAGTTGTCTTACAGGCTACTCAGCAGCCTGTTGTGAAGAAACCACATGACAGTTTGCAGATGAAATTTCTGGAAGTCACTCTGACATACAGGTGTGGTAGATATAATCTTGGAACTGGCTTGTCCTGTATTATTGGATACATTTCAATTTGTGCAGCCTGAGGATGTGGACAGAAACCTTACAGAAGTAACAGCCACCATATACTGTATATACTCGTGTACAAGCCAATTTCATGTATAAGTCAAGGGAAGGTTTTAAGGCTAAAATAATGGATTTTGATATGACCCATGGATAAGTCGCAAGTAAAACTTAGGGGAATCTAACAAAAGATCTAAAGAGGAGCACCACTTCCTTCCCTCCTTCTCCATCTCCGGACCTCTCCCGACCACCTAGCACCACTTCCCTGGTGCTGAAGGAGAAGGTTTTAACATCGGGTTGAAAAGGGAAGGAACTGGAGTGAAATGACGTATGTTTGGGACCAATTGCCTAAGAGAACCCTATGAAATGAATGAGGTTGCCCTAAGTCAATAGGTGACTTGAAATCTTACACACACACACACACACACACGATTGCTTCATCTGGTACCAAGGAGGGCACATGCATGAAGATCTGTCTAGCTGCTTTGGCTCAAATTGTGTTGCAACAAGCATTGTCAGCTGCATCATCCAGCACTCTCATTGCATCACGGCTGCAGGATACATTGGCACCTAGAAAGTACTGGTTTTCATCACTAGATTTTGTAACAATTTTCAACACTACATAAACATTGTCAATTCTGGTTGAGTCCAATTGGCAGTGTCAATGTATCCTCATTAGGCATATTGGTGAGGACACTTTGTGTCACTTCACAAGAAGGCAGAAAGCCACTACCAAGGAAAACACCCTGGCACCAGATGCTGTTTTGCATCTCCTACAATGCACTGCATTAGTAATAGCAACAGCAAGTACATTTCTTTACTGCTTATCAGTGCACTTAAGCACTCCCTAAGCAATTTACAATGTGTGAGCTAATTGCCCCCACAAGCTGGGTACTCATTTTAGTGATCTACAGAAGGATGCAAGACTGAGTGGACCCTGGAGTCCTTCCTGGGATCAAACTCACAACCTTATCGCTGTGAATGGCTGCCGTACTGGCATTTAACCATTGCAACACCAGGGCTCCTTATATTAGCAAGCAAAGTAATATGTTGTGCTAGGTAGATTAGGAAAAAATGTTTCCTTGGTATCAACTTTCTGGTTTCTTGTACAGTTAGGGAAAAAAAGGCTTGAATAATTCTACCTTCCATGTTACTGCTGTAGTGAATCCATTCTGGGCTTTAGCCTGAATTTCAAAAACACTATCCAAAAATAAATCTGGAATAAAGCCTAGACCAGATTTACCACCTGCTGGCATAGAAGCCACCAGCTGCAATGGAAAAAAAGATCTCTGGAATAGAAGCACCAGAGGCAGAGCTATAAGCACAAGAAAATTAGGGAGACAATTTTCATAAAGAATTTACTTCTGTTACTTTAAAATTATGAATGAGGCCACTCTGCAGAATTTAAGGAACAAACTAAATGTTAACTTGGCAAGTATGAGCTCAATCATATGCTTGTAGGCAAGATTTACTGGAAAGGATCAGTGGGACAGAGAACATATTTTTAATATTCACACACAGAGTGGCAGTTCATGTTTCCTGCAAAAGGACTCTGCACCTCTATTATTTTCTCTGTTTTCAAACCCCCTTGGGGAGGAGGATTTAAAACTGCAGCAGCAGGCATTTTAAGGAAATACCTGGTGGAGGGAAGAATTGTTCATGCCCTCTAATTTTCCAGTTCTACCCTGGATGTGAGAGCCACTATGATGTAATGGTTTGAGTGTTGGACTAGGGCCTCAAGCAGATGGCGCAAAAGGATCACCCAGAGTTCATTCCTGCCCTAATCACTGTGACCACATGTGACCAGCCCCGATACAGGCTGCCACCATGATCCTGAACTGGTCACTGAAAAGGAGCAGGTTTTTTCCTGCTCCTGTTTGGACGGCTCTTTGGGGTTGTGGCAGGCTTGGAGTGGCTTCTGGATGCATTTGGGGCATGGGGCAACGTGGCCTAATGGAGAACCTTTTGGCCTGTCTGTTTGAGGCCTGGAACACTGGGAGACCAGGGTTTGAATCCTTGCTTGGCCATAGAAATCTACTGGGTTATACCACTGAGGGAGGCAAGGGCAACCCCCTTCTGAACAAATTCTACCAAGAAAACCCTGTGATAGGTTCACCTTAGGATCATCATAAGTCAGAAATGACTTGAAGACAACAACAACTCTGAATATGTGCTTCTCTCTCCTTTATCTATGACAGTGGTTCTCAACCTTCCTAATGCCACAACCCTTCAATACAGTTCCTCATGTTGTGGTGACCCCCCAACCATAATTTTTTTTGCTACTTCATAACTGTACTTTTGCTACTGTTTTCTGATGGTCTTAGGAGACCCACAGGATGAGAACAGCTGATCTATGAGGAAAACTGGGGTGGTATATTTCCCTGACAGCGCAGGCCAAGGTCTGGCATTACATGCACACACATGGAGCATAACATAATAATAATAATAATAATAATAATAATAATAATAATAATAATAATAGTTTATTTATATCCCGCCCCTTGAGGTCAATCGGGGTGGCTAACAATGATAAAATACAATACATTGTAGATCAAAATTCCCTCCCCCCCTTAAAAAATTATTAAATCAATTATAATTAAAACCAACTAATTAAACAACACTAACACATACACATTATTACAAGACAAAAACAAAACAGAACAAAACAAATAAAACAGTAAACTACGGTAGCATTTCCAAGGAGGACCACATGTTCAGTTCTACATTTCTCCCCACCAGCAGCTGTCAAGTCCTTGGTTGGAGTGGACACTGCCATAACTGGATGGAGTGCACCCTCATTTCTCTTTCCTTGGCAGCCAAGACTGGTCACTTTTTGTCTCCTGAGACACCTCCTCTCCAGAAAATGGCAGTGGCAGCCACCGCCTCTTCTTGAGGCTTAACAATTTCTTTGGGCAGAAAAGATTCACATAGTGTGTCAGTCACTAGTGAGGAGCATCTTGTACCCCATCCAAAAGAAAACATATATGTACATTACCCAGAGTTACAGATGTTATGAGTAGGATTCTAGCTGCTGCAGTTGCTAGAGAAATAAAATTAAGAGGAGGAGGAGATAATGAAGAAGAAGAATCCTCTCTCCCATGTCAGACACTGCTGAATCTGAGCAAGTCAGAACAGAGCAGCATCCATCAGCTTGGTGGCTTCTAGATTTACTGAACTACAAATCCCATTATCTTCAGCCAACCATCTCATGATTGTGCGGTCTGGCAGTGCTGAGAATGGTTATTCATAAATCTGGAAGCTATCAGATTGGAAAAGGATGGACTAGAAACGTAAAAGAAAATTAGCTTCTTTTGTGTTCATTGTGCCTCATTACTTGCCAGAAACTTTTATTATGTAAAAATACCCTGTGTACTATATATAATCTGAAATAGTTTAATAAAAGGCTAACAAAGCTATTTTTAATGTTTCAGTCATAAGATTTAATAGTATGAATTCATTCAGGACTGCCTTAGGGAAAATAAATCTATATCCAGAAACACAGTGGCTAATAATTCATGCCAGTTGCTGACTGAGCTAAGTTGGCTTGGAAGAGTCAAAGCTAATCAGCTAATCACATATATGCCTAAAGCGTTCCAACGTTTATATCTTAGTACTGAAGCATATACTCTGCTATATCATTATGATGAAAAGGGAAGATTAATTGTGGCAGTCCTCAAGGGAAATCCTTTTGTTGCTGTAACATAGAAATGAGTCCTCAAAGTTGGGTTGCAATGTAAGCCCTACCATGTCACTGTGAGGCATTTTAGGCAGTTCACACAACCTTCTGCAGATGTTCTTGGTCTCCATTTCCAATTAACCTTGACCAGTAGCCAGGATGGCTGAGCTTTTGAGGAGCTGGAATCTGCTGCAGCATCTCAATTTTATGTTACCAATCAATCAACACCATTGTTCTAAAGACACATGAGTTTTCATGGCATGGTTCCATGGGTTTTGCCTCTTGTTATCACCTATGTATCTACTTGTTCCATTCTTTTGAGGGTTGTGCTTCTGTTGATTTCTTTAATCTGCACTAAGTTATTTCAAAGGGTTTTTCTTTTTTAAATCTGGGGGGGGTGGTTTGCTCATGTGGTCCTATGATTTGAAGGACAACTTTTCTCCTCTGATTTTTTTTTTTTTTTTGGTGCAAAATTCTTAAAGTTATAGTATAAAAAGGTGGAAAGAAAGGGGAGGGAAAAGAAATTTAAAAAGAAAAAAATGTGGCAGCACCTTTAGCACTAACTTTTTTTTTTTTTGCATGCGCTTTCATAGATATAAAACTATAAATCTAAAGGAGAGCAAGAGAAAAGAGGACTACAGAAGTAGATCTTTGTGGGAAGGTAAAAGAGAACCAGCATGGAATAGCCAGATTACAATTTTGGAGACCAGAGTTGGAATCC
Source organism: Sceloporus undulatus (assembly GCF_019175285.1). Lineage (NCBI taxonomy): Eukaryota > Metazoa > Chordata > Lepidosauria > Squamata > Phrynosomatidae > Sceloporus > Sceloporus undulatus. The sequence continues at coordinate 258,219,900 of NC_056523.1, forward strand.
TTGCTTGGCCACTGAAAGCCACTGGGTGACCTTGGACAAGTCACACACTCTCAGCCTCAGAGGAAGGCAAAGGCACCTGTCCCCCCAAAGAAATCTCACCAAGAAAATCCATGATAGGTTCGCCTTATGGTTGTCAGTTGTTGGAAACATCTTGAAGGCACACAACAACAAAAACAACAAAAATCAATTAAAAAGAAACACATTCACGGGTGGAAATAAAATCTTGTAGCTGAAACTGGGAATTGCAAGAAAATAGTCTGTGACAACAGACATTTTGTTTGGATATTTCAGTGAGAATAATGACAGCAAATACCACAACCTCTTGGCACATTTGCTGCATGCAGAAAAGCCCATGAGTAAGTGGATGAAATTTTTACTTTGGAGTCATTAAATAAAGCAAAGTATGATCGTTAGACCTTGCTAGTAAGGTAACAATAACTGACTTGGTTTCTGTCTCTTGTTATAATGCAACAGGATGGATTTCCTGCTAACACAGTGTAAGATGGGGTTACTTTCCAACCTAATTATGCCCTTCTTTCTCCCCTGCCTAAAACTGTAGTCATGTAATGATTCCAAGCTCTGTTGTGGGTGCGGGCAACCTGAGGCTGTAGGGCCACATGATCTAATTTCTAAAGCCCTCTGAAAACAATCGGCTCAGATTTCTGACAAGAGCAATGTGTTCCTGTCATGAAAGCCCACTGGTTAAAATGGAAGACAGAAAGAGAGAGAAAAGGGAGAGAGTGGGGGAGAGAGTGAAGAAAGCAGAGCCCAGTTGTGGCTGTGGCCCTTACAGTGCTGTTTTTGGGCATTGTGCTGCATACTGCCAATTCTGTAATATAGATTGAGACAGATTCTTCCTACAAAAAAGTGCAGGGTAAACCTTCCCCACTCCACGTAACCAAGATAAATTCACCTAGCTCTTTATTCTGACAATGCATTTCCCAATTCCTCAGAGAACCCAACCTGTTGCTGTAGTTCAGATCTTCCTGTAAAGACCCCTTTAGATTTGAAAACGTAATGTAGATGTTATTTTCATATGGAAACTTTCCACAAGCCCTTGAGTAAGGCAGTTGTGCAACTGGCTGTGCAAGTTGTGCATTTAGTTGCACAACTGATTAACAAACAGCTTTGCATAGCAATAAAAACTGTATGGTGACCAACCTTGACCTGACCCTGAAAATGCATACCCTCTAGTACAATAGGATCAGTGTCATCATTACATACAGGCCACTGGCATGATAACAAAATGACTTCAGCACCTATGTATGGTAATAATTATCCTATCTGAGAAAAGAGAAAGAAAGGGGGCAGGACATACATAAACTTATTAAATTTATTTCTGCATGCTTTCTTGTTTTTTCAAGGAATCATTTCTTTGCAGTAGTGATTCTGACTCATTTTATAATGGGTACAGCTCCGAATACAGCTTTTATGTATGTGTCTTTATGAAAGGTCCTTCATTTGGTGTGTGGATGAGGATTTAATGTAAAAAGAAAAGCTGTAACATTCAAAGTGTATGTTTTTACAGACTTTGTAGGAGTCTGGTTGTTAGAGACTGAGGGCTTGTTATATGGCAACAAGGAGCTGTTCCACTATTGCGGGTGGGGTGGGGTGGGGTGGACTCCTGTGTATTTGATATGAAGGGGAGAAGGCAGTTGGAGGTCCAAATAGGCAGGCTGAATGCTGGAATTTACTTAGTTAATGGACTTATAAAAACTGCCTTTCAAACAACATAATGAGATCACACAAAATCAACAGCATTAAAACTTTAAAACAACATTAGCACATAAATCAATAGATCAGACAAAATAACCAGATAAAATTAACAACAGCAATTAAGCACAAAAACAAACCCAAAACATTAAAATAGCTGCAGGAGATACTATCGCAAATAGTACCATAAATCATCCAGAGTGAACTGGAATGAGAAGGTCTTTAAAGCCCACCTAAAGGCAAACAAGGAGAGGACCAGACATATTCTCTTCAGGAAAATATTACCAAGTTGGTAGGCCACTTAAAAACACCAGATCCTGCCTGATCTTGAAAGATACACAGTGTTAGCCTTACAGTGTCAGGTTAAATGGGAGACCATCAGGGAACACCAGGGAGTGTTGGCTGTATTTCAGAAGAAGGAACTGGCAAAATCATTTCTGAGTATTCCTTATGAAGAAAACCCTATGAAATTCATGGCTTTGCCATAAGTCGACAGGTGACTTGAGGGCACATATGCACATACACATACAAGCACACAGAAAGGACCACCACAAAAAATGCACTATCCCTGGAACTTTGTGGATCTAAAATAAATACTGATGGAACAGAAAGCAGGGTGCAGATGCTGCTCTTGAGACTCAGGTGGATACCTATATGAGCATGCTGCTGTTCCAGTGGTGTGGTCACAACTGTTTATGGTTTTAAAGGTAATACTTGCACCTGCAGTTTGCCCTGCATTTGCCATCCAACACTAACCCCTCCCCCAAATTAACTTGATAGGTCAATTTGCCATTATTCTCTTCCTAAAAAAAACTATTTAGAGAAGGCCTTCCAACAGATGTCATAGCTTAGGGCAGTAGAATTAAGACAGTCTTTGCTGCACCTGGAGTCTTAGGCTGTAAAGGACATCTTGAATTGTGGTGCTTTTATGCTAATAACCAGCGAATATTGCTGCAGAATAATCCAGTGCCCTATTTACTTGGAAATAAGTCCACAATGGGGCTACATAGAATAGTGTAGTGTAGACTAAGCCCTCTCTTAAACTCTTCTACAAAATGCATAGAGTAGGAAAAGGTAGACCCCAAAGGGATGGCAAACTTGATGGTTTGGGCTTTCTAGTGCAGCCCTCTTGGTCCCATTCTATGAAGAGAGGTGTTTGTGTAGGGGATTTTACATGGGAATAAATCCTATAGTCAGAGGGCCTGGCTTCTCAGCTTAGGTAGGTAAGGATGTTTGTGGCTACTGCACAGTCTGTTTCAGTTGTATATCATAGCTCTTTTTAAAAATGCTGTTCATAACTACTCAGTGTATTTGCATAGGTTAATTTGTAACACAGGCCTGTTTGTGTCTTTGTGTAATTCACTGGTGTATGAGGATTCAGTTGCACATCTAATTGCAGCAGCTTTTAGCAAGCAATTTATGTATCAAGGGTTCCTGCTGTGAAGTGCAAAAAGATTAGAACAGTCTGCTGTCCCCACAGGCAAATCCCTCCCCATCAATATGGGTAAGCATTAAACATGCTAAGGCTTGTGTATGAAGTGCTTTGGGAAAGGACCAGAGTAGCTTTTTAAAAAGGGAAACATATCTGTAAAGATGATCCTTTTTCTTATAGCAGTAATGTTTTTTGTGAAAGAGAAAGAGAGTGCCAAGAACATAGAAACAAAGACAGCAAAGAAACACACAAACAAATGTCCGGGGGGGGGGGGGGGGAGAAGGGGTTACATATCAATGAATAATCCAGACCACAGTCTTTCCCATTTCTATGTATGGGTGTAAAAACTGGACAGTGAAGGAAGCTGACAAGAGAGAGAACATACGTAATTGAAATGTGGTGCTGAAAAAGGGTTCTATAGATACAGTGGATTGCTTAAATAAAAAATTAATTGGTCTCAGAGCAAATCAAGTCTGAACTCTCACTAGAAGCAAAGATGATTAAACTGAAGCCATAGCACTTTGGACATATCTTGAGATGATGTGGCTCATTCGAAAAGATAATAATTCTTGTTAAATTGGAAGTGGTAGGAAGGAGGGAGGCTACACTTCAGGTGGATTGATTCAATCAGAGAAGCCACAGCCTTGAGGTTCAAGACCTGAGCTGGATGGTCTCTCATTCATTGGGTCACTTGTAAGTCAAAGTCGACTTGAAGGCAAATAACAATGGCAATAAAAACAACCTAATATTAAGAAATAGAGTGGGATGGTATGAGGTGAGGAATTTATCTCAAGATGAACAGAAATTTAATGAGTGACTTCTTGTAGGGAGCCTTTTTATGGGGTGTGTGTGCTTCGTTTTTTTAAATTTTGTTATGCTCTTAAGTAATTGTATTCTTTTAAAATGTTAATGGCTTGAATGTGATCATGTCTTTAATTGAGTTTTATCGTTTATTGTCAGATTTTTTAAAAAGCTAATCTTGTATTTAACCTTTGTAAACTGCCTTGATTCCCATGTATAAGAAAGGCAGCATATCAAGCAAGCAAGCAAGCACTTCCACAACCTGCCAGGCAGTTTGAGAGATTATTATCCAGATTGTGTTTTTTTAATTTTGAATTTTAAATAATGAATTTTAGATGTTAATTGTTTTAATATGTGTTTTACTGTTAAAATATCCTTTTTAATATGTGTACATCTTATTTGTCCTTTTAAAGTGATATGTGTTTTAACTGATGTATGGGATGCAGTGGCTTAGTGACTAAAATGCCAATTCTGATGATCAGAAGGTTGGCAGTTTGAGGCCTGAGTGCTGCATGATGAGGTAAGCTTTTGTCACTAGTCCCAGCTTCTACCAACCTAGCAGTTCAAAAGCATGCAAGTGCAAATAGATAAATAAGTACCACTTTAGTGGGAAGGTAACAGCGTCCTCTGCAGTCATGCTGGCCACATGATCACCAGAGCAGTCCTCGGACAATGCTGGCTCTTTAGCTTAGAAACAGAGATGAGCACCGCCACCCCCCCCCCTACAGTCAGTTACGACTAGACATTTCATGTAAAGGGATTACCTTTACCTTACCTTTAACTGATGTAGTTGTTTGTTGATTGTTGTTGTCCTCTGCCTTAATTTTCTGGCCTTGGGACTCAAGAGGGCTTGCAAATATTAAAAGAGATAAGCGAAAGTCTACATCATACAAAAGTAAAAATATAAAATTAAAAACTATTAATGTATGTGTATTTTTAATATTATTTAATATTTTTAAATATTATTTAATATGTTTAATATTATTTTATAATTGTAAGATTTTGTAGGGTTTTAGCCATCCTTTACTGTTCTGTTTTTTGTATAATCTCTTAATAAAATTTAAAACAATGTGTGTGTGTGTGTGTATGTGTGTGTGTGTGTGTGTGTGTGTGTATATATATATATATATATATATATTAAAAATATATAGACAGTTGTTCTGGCTGTTATTGTGTGCCTTCAAGTCGTTTCTGACTTATGGTGACTCTAAGGTGAACCTATCCTATTGATCCTATTGTCAAGACTTTTTCAGAGGAGGTTTGCCCTTGCCTTCCTTTGAGGCTGAGAGAGTGTGACTTACCCAAGGTCACCCAGTGAGTTTCTATGGCTGAGCATAGATTCAAACCCTTGTCTCTAGAGTCATAGTCCATAATGAAACAACTTAACTTGCTGGCTCCATATAGAACATGTCAATAGAGGCCCTTTCAACATGAACAATCTGTTTTTCAAAGGTCGGCCAAAACGAAACAAAATCTTAACCCACCTACAGAAGGATAACAGGGACAACACCAGTCAGCCTCTCTGGGAAGGGGATTTGAGAGCCCAGAAGATGCCACTGAGAAAACTAACTCCAATGTTCCCCCAGATGTATCTGAGGGAGGTGGGGATGGGGTGGGAGAGACCTGGGGCTCCCCAGAAGCTCTCAGAGCACAGGCAGGCTCCAATGTGGAGAGGTGGCCAGTCAGATGGACATTTTGCTGCTTGAGCGGGACCAGAAATGATACTCTCCCTCCCCTGTATATCAAACTAGTACCCTAGTTACTTTGAAGAAGATGTCACAAGCTTCTCACTCAACCTCATGATAACAAAAACAAATAACAAATTAAATAGCCATTTGCTGGCCAGATAAATCTGCTGTGGATGGTGACTCTGTCTAATGGTAGGGCTGGCTCTGTGGCCTGCTGTCATTCATCTTAATTCTCAAAGTGGACAAATCATTTTTATGATCAAGCAACTATTGCTTGAAAACCACACCAACAATACCACTTTCCCACAATTCGTGGCAAAAGCTGTTCAATACTTCACTTTTTCTACTCGAGTGCAGACTAAATAACATCAAAGCTGCTTTATGTCCATGTTTCCATAGAGATTGACCTATACCCTGAGGAAGAGAAAGAGGCGCACATATTAGTATGGGATGGAGATTAGAGCAGGAAGGCCATATGTATAAACACCTGTCAAAACATTGAATTTAAGGATCCCTTGCTTGGAGCTCAAGTGTTAACCAACCAGCTTGTCATAAGCTAGGAGTTGACATTTACTAAGAGTCAGCAGGTCAGTTTCTGTTCCACTGGACCCTCAGAGGGCTGCAGTGTTACTTCCAGTTGCTTTGGGTATTGCTTTCTCAGCTTGAGTGGGGCACCCACAAACAACCTTTAGGCCCACAGTTTCCCCCCCCCAACCCCCATTTATTGTGTCTGTTACCCCCCCCCCTCAATTATTTTTGATGTTCACAGGAGGGGTTCAGGAGAGTTCCTGAAAAGGGATGCATCAGATTGCCTCTTCCACCGTCCATGTAATTCCAGCACCTTTCTTAGGCCCCTGTGAGTTCCGGAATGTAGCTTTATCAGTTTTAATCCATTGTAAGAACCAGCAAAATATTCTCCAAAGCTGATTCACTGAGAAACAAAAGGTGGGTGCATTCTCTTGGTCCAGGAAGCAATTATAACCTCCTCCATTTCCTCTGCTTGTTTTTCTGTCTCAGCTGGTCCTGCGTCAGTTTCATCCAAGCCAAGCATCAGCCAGCTAGGCAGGATCTCAGTTTTACCTCAGATGGACTCTGGAAAAAATGCAAAAAGGTCAGTTGCCAGAAAAAAAAATGACACAAGGATAGATAACAGTACTTTGCATACTGAAGACATGATTGGAAACTTGCTGTCAAAAATGAGGCGGAGGGGAAAATCATCATGTATTGTGCCAAAATATTTAGAAAATGGGGGTGTGACCAACTTTTGGGGCTGCATGAGCTAAAGCAGTATCTTCTGTCCTTCTGTATCTTGTAAGGTGAACAGCATAACAGTGGCATATTCCACAATCAACAGTTTGCTGTGATATTATTTTTTCTTATTTGTAATGCCTGCCATTGCTTTCCTTCCTCCTTATTACAGAACTTTCAATCTATATCCTGATGCTTGGGGGACAAAGGGGTTCAGAAGGATCATAACTCCTAGATTACAAGCAGTGCTTTGAAAAGTTACTGTTCTGGACTACAGTTCCCAGAATTCTCCAGCCAGTATGGTCACAGATGGCTGGAACTTGAAGTGCTTGGTAGCTTGGTAAAATACACTTGCCACTATTACAAGAGGGAATGGGATACATGTGAGCCTCCATATGTTGCTGAAATACAACAATTAGCATCAGCACTAACTATTCCCATCTGCCTAACCACCTACCTAACCTGCCTCAGGTCCTGTGCAAGATGAAAGGTGAGATAGTAAACAAACAACATAACAACACAACAGTAACCATTATAGCTAATATTATGGAATGATGGGAGTTCCAGTTCTCCAGGATGGGCAATTTGGGGGAGTCTGGCACTAATTTTTTGATACTGTGTTCTTTTGAGAGCTGCCAGAAATGTAGAAAAATAGAATCAAGAAATGTTCACGAGTTCACTTCTGGGTTTGTGAAAAAGCACTTTTTTCTGTGATGAAGATACTTCAACCTACTTGAATTAAAAAATAATCAGCCCTGAGAAGGAAATCTCCCCTCCCTTTATTGCCCGGAAAAGGGACATTTGGAGAATGGAAGCTACAAAAACAGCTTTTGAGAGACATGCAGCCCCAGGGCTCGACTTTGTCTGCCCTTGTCTTAAAAGATCTGAGTAGTCCCTGGGAGTGACGGAAGCTGGTAATCCATGTTCTGCTGTGAAAATAATTGTAGGACTATATTAGTTGCCATGGTGGTGGTTGTTGTGTGCCTTGAAATCATTTCTGATTTATGCTGACCCTAAGGTGATTCTGTCATGGGGTTATCTTGGTATGATGCCAGGGGTGTGTGTCTTTGCCTCCGTCTGAGCTGAAAGAGTGTGATTTGCCAGTAGATTTGAACCCTGCTCTCAGAAGTCCTAGTCCAACACACACTGGCTCTCAGTTGTGATTGTGCTAATAATGTATCTTATTCCTCACAAATGAGGCCATACTCATTTATTGTGACATGCTACTTCCTGATTGCTGAAGGGGACTGAGAAAGTTGCATGTGCATATGTACACATAGGTGTGAGCCTATCATACACACTGCCCAGTTAGCTGGGTGTGAACTAGAGATAACAGTGATACAGAACACACCCTGATTGCTGCCTGGAACACAAAAACTAATGAGAATCTCTGTTTGTAACCAAACCAGAGAATCATTAATAATTTGAAAAGGAATTCAGCCATAACGCCTGTCAAATCCTTGAGAAATACTATCATGTGTACTTATCAGTTCAAATTCTGTGGGCCTTGCTACAATTTTGTTTGACATTTGTCTGCTTCTTTCAACAACCATAGATAATGTGATCAGCTTTTGTTACCAGCTTTTGATGGCTGGATCACAGGCTATTTAAAAGAATTCATTATCATCATTCATCTAGGTAGAAATGCATTTATCACTTTGCTGGAGATAACACAATAGCCTGGGATTCAGTTTTATGGTCTACTACTATGTTGTCAAATATCGCTAAATGGCTTAAGAAGAAGTTTATTCCTTGTTGTGTGTTTTGAACACATGGGCTTCTGAAGACTGGAAATGGGTTATTTGTTTTATTTTATCTTTATTTTGATTTTTCCTCTTAATTCCTAGATGTAGCCTGCAAGATCCTTTCCATTTTCCCTTGTAACTAATTAAAGTACTGTAGTTAGTTTAAAAAACATTGATATATCAATAGGAAAAGGGAATTGGAAGGTAATATTGTAGCTGTGCCTAGCTGTTCATTACTACTGTTCTTTCTAGGCAGTGCTGATACTTGAGGAACAAGGGTGGGACAACGGTGACCCTGTAAAACCTTTCAACTGCAACTCCCATAATTCTTCACAATTGGCTGTGTTGAGTAGGCTGATGGGATTTGTAGGCAAAAAGTACTGGAGTGCCACAGCTACCCATTCCTTTCTAGGATTTCCTTATGGGTATCCATCTGCAATATAGATTGCATTGGTGAATCCGGTCTTTCCATTGCTTAAGAAGATGTTATAGCCCATGCGTTGGAATGATTGAAGGAAGAAGCAAGACGATCCTGTCAAATGCCATCCCTCCATTTCCAAGGGACAAAGAGTGTCCATTGCCGCTGGCATGATAACTTTTCAAAACCCACTTCAACCTTTTTGTGGCAAACATATGTGTCCTGACCCACAATTTTGGAATCACTACTCCTCAGGGACTATGAGTCATCTGTCATGGCTGATGCGACCACTGCAACCAACCCTGATGTACAAGTACAGAGAGCCCCAATTAAGAAACCCCACAAGAAACTACTCTTCTGCTTAAGAAATCCCAAAGAAAGGGTGGGGGAGGGTTTTGTGGCTTCACTTCCATAGAATTATTCACATTCCTCTGGGAGCAAGGGGGGAGAGCCTCCGAAAATAAAGACACAACATGATGACAATGCTTTATTTTGGGTTCTTTGCTTTGGTCTTGTTTTCCTGTTCTCTGAATGTTAATGCTCTCATCCTTATTCATGCTCTCATTTGTTTTTCATTACTGTTGAGTGCCACAGCTCTGTTTTCTTTGGTCTACGGCCGGCTCTGAAGCAGTGATGCCAGAGACATACATATACCTTATCTCTATGGTGGGAGACTGCTACAGATGCAGATGGAACCACAATTCTACCTGAACTAGCAAACCAGTGTATTTTCAAAATCAAGACTGTAATCTTGGGAGTTTCTAATTAAAAAGTACTAGCTAGGGGATTAGCAACTAGAACTAATTGCTTGGACATTTCTTGGGAGTAAGAAAAAAAATCATTTTCTTGGGGACTTTCCAGCTTTAGAATAAGTTCACTTTTTGAGCTTATATATATATTTGTGTGTGTGTGTGTGTGTGTAAATTAGTTGTTGTTTTGAGTCAGACAATAAGTAACTGAAGGTGGCATAGCATGCAGACAACATCTGAAACTATGCAAGGGGAAGTTACAGTCTGGAGAATTTTCTGTTTGTCTCAGAAAATTTTTGGCATGTGTACAAGGATGTTGCTCCTTCTCCTTTTTCTCCAATTCACTGAATTTCATGCATTGGAGCTATGAGAATTGACCTTACACTATAAATTGGCCGGTGAAAAGCAAAGCAGACAGTACAAACCACAGAAAATATCCATGTGGACACAACTAAAATGATTAAAACCAGCAGGGCTTTATTTGCTTCTTTTAAAGGTGCTGTGCTATTAGGAAATATTTAGCATCCCAGGCAGAGCCTGTTAGAGGGTTTGGTAGGCAAAGGTTAGCCCTGTTCAGGCATTTGCCTTAATATGCATTAAGCTGAAACTGAGGAGAGGGATGTGAATGTTCATGGTAAGAATCACCTTTCCACGTCACCTATAACCTAGAAGCAAGTTAGACTTTTATGTGGGGGACAGAAAGATTTGAGGGTTCTTATGAGGGTTCTGTAAACAATATTTGGCTGAAAGTGGTTGCTAGGCATCCACAAGTGGAAACCCTGATAAGGTTATATTCCTCCTTTTGACGTCTTTACATTCAGGCTGATCCAAACAGGTTACAGAGATTCCTCAGATCTTTATGCTCAATGCTCAAAGGCCTAACTTGAATTTGGGCCCTTAGGTGATGTTGGGGGAATGGGCTTATGTGTCCCCCACATGCCCATCACACGTTTTAGCTCTTCAAATGCCTGATTAGGGTTTATACATCAAGAGAAGGCAGGCTTGCCTCTGAGGGCCATTTACACTTCTTTGGAGAAAATGTTCCCTTTAACTATATATCACTATGTTCACACATTTATAATGCAGATGAGTACCTTTCTAAGATGTATATCCCTCTGAGTTTGGTGGAATGTACTTCCAGGTAAGTGAGTCCAGGATTGCAGCTCCTTAGCCATTGCTCTTTCCAGATTGATTTCAATCTCATATCTCATTACCTGGGTTTTAAAAATGCACAGAGAAACATATTCAGACCAGCTACTGATAGACCATCAGTCAGAAATATGCATGAGGGACTTGCATTACAGGTCTCAGAGTTTTATTAGAAGTGCGACTCCTCTTGTGGGAGGTGTGATGTCATGAACTTGTGCTAAGAAATACTGTTTCATTCATTGTTTTGTATAACAGAGTACAGGTACACTTTAGTAAACAAAGCAGATGTGTCCTGGCCATTACTTCTTTAACAGCAACTGTGGTATCAAAGGCAGAAATAACATGGAAAGGATAGTGATAGGAATAGGTTCGTTTGTGTGTGTATGTATGTGTGTGTGCGCATGCACCTTCAAGTCACCTGTTGACTTATGGCAACACCATGAATTTAATAGGGTTTTCTTAGGCAAGGAATACTCAGAGGTGGCTTTTGCCAGTCCTTTCCTCTAAAATGTAGCCCACAGCAACTGGCATTTGTTGGCAGTCTCCCATCCAATTACTTACCAGAGCTCATCCTGCTTAAGTTCCAAGATAAGACAGCTCCCAAAAAAAAAAAAAAAAAAAGCAATTCAGCATGTTTCACCAAATGTTTTGTTCAAAACTAGGGAGACAATCACATGGGGGAAAATCAGGAGATTAAAAAGGCATTTTCCTGGGGAAAGTTGCACAATCACAGCGAAGATTTTCACACACATAGCAATCTGAGAGCAAATCCCATGAATGATTTGTTACTGGAGCATTCCTGGTTCTTCCAGGGATAAATCCTCTTAGATTGTGATGTCATCTGACAATCTTCACTGCAATTGTGTGACTTTCCTGGGAAAATGCCTTTTTAATCCTCTGATTTTCCCCATGTGACATTTTCCTAACAATACAACAAGGTCAGGGAAACCTTGCAAAGGTAAACAAGAACAGTTTGACCTTTCAGATACCATTTTAAGGCTTCTTCCAAAATGCATTCTGGGATAACTTTTGCTTCCACAAGTTCTACCTTTCTCATGGTAGCCATTTTGGTGGCCAAACTTGGAGATCTATAGGAGATAGCTGGTAAGGTAGGCTTATCTGCTTTCCTCTTCTTTCTCTATTTTGCTGTTAATGCACCTACAGTAAGGATTTCTGAAGATAGCTGCTGTTTACCTTTCCTTGTAGGCAGGCACATGTAGCTACAATAGGACCAGCTAGGATAGAATTGCATTTACTCCCCCAGCTCAGGTTTAATGCATTGTTTATACAACCCAGCAATGAAAGCCTGTGTTTTTTGGCCTCCTTCGCCATCCTGACAATGCCAATGCTGGTAAAATGAAGACAAACATATGTCCAGCTAGACAGAGATCAAGCAAGAAAAGGTGGGCTAGGTAGGCTTTGTAAAAGATTTTGTAAAAAGGAGTCAGAGGTGGAATGCTGCTGGTGAATAACAAGTTTGTGAATGACAGTTGGGAGTTCACTTCAGGCCCATTACAGACGAGCCTCTAAGTACGTGCTGAGCATGTACTAGGGTTAGGAAGCGGTGGCGCTTCTGCACACCCACAACCCTAGTACGTGCTCAGCACGTACAAAATGGCCGCAGGCATTCCACACGGCCGCTGCCATGACTACGTCACGGCTACGCCACCTCCAAATGAGGCAGTGCGGTTGTGACGTAGTGGGGCCGTGCAAGGGTGCCTAGTGCGCCCTTTCTGCAGCCCCGGAAGGAGCTCCATTTCGGAGCTCCTTCCAGCTTTGCGTCGAGCGATGCAGAGGAGAATGAGGCCAAGCGGCCCCTTTCTCCTCCTTCCCACTGCTGTGGAGTGTCCTTGGGGCTTGAAGCCCCAAGGACACCCCTTTCCAGGCCGCGGGGAAGCGGCCTTTTGCCTGCTTCCCCGCGGCATTGAAAAGCGGCAGATCTGGCCTCGGAGGCTGCCGTTCTGGCAGCTGAGGCCCCGATACACCGGGGAAAGGAGCACCTACAGGCCGCCCCAAAGGGGCGGTCTGTAACGCGCCACAGTTAGATCTGGTGGTTTAGTGGTTAAGACACCAATTATGATGATCAAAAGGTTGGCAGTTCAAGGCCCAAGTGCTGCATGTCGCTAGTCCCTGCTTCTGCCAACCTAGTAGTTTGAAAGCATGCAAATGCAAGTAGATAAATAGATGCCACTTTAGTAGCAAGATAGCAGTGTTCTGTGTAGTCATGCTGGCCACATGACAGCTGGAGCCATCCATCTTCAGACAACGCTGGCTCTTCGGCTTAGTGACACAGATGAGTACCCCCCCCCCCAAGTCAGCTACAACTAGACAGTCATGTCAAGGGGAAACCTTTACCTGTAGGGTTGGAAGCAGAGAAAGGAGGTTTGGTTTAGTTTGGTTGGCCTGGGTTAGCTTGAGAGGAATGTGAGAGGATGTGTGGTGTTCTAAAATATAATTAATCTGCTTTGTTGTTTATCTTCTGTAAAGAAATAATTGTTTTTGTTTTTATAGAATTTTGGCCTCTGAAAACACTATTTGAGAGCTTGAATTCAGACAAGGTGTCTGTAACAGTATCATTTAAGGGCAGAAGTTGCATAAATCCTCATATGTACCTTGGGGACATTTAGGCATTCCCATCGTTGGTGTCACACAGGTGGGACAGGAGGAATTTTTACAGCGTGGCAGAGGTGGAGATCAAGGAAAGCCCTAAACCTTTCAGTGAGCACTGTGAAGTCTTCACATTTGATGGAATAAAAGGTAGAAAAAGGTAGAAACCCCATATTTGGCCACTGTTGGGATATAGCAACTTCGCATGTTAAGACCTTTCTAGTAATGCATGTCTATGGTAGTTCATTGATTACTAACAACCTCCCTCCTCACTCCCCCTCCTCATTTCCTGTTTACCATGAGGACACCTAATTTCCTTTGTCTTGAGTGAAGAAGAAGCAGGATGAGTCGCCATTGCTAGCAAAAACACTTTAGTACTAACTTGCTTGCAAACTCATCAGCATGTCTATGTCCGGAGCTGAAAAGAGGCTGAGAGAGCATCTTTCTTAAGATGCATGGAGACTACCTTTTCTACTTCATTTTTCTTGCAACATGAAGCTAGACCTGTGTATCTCTTCATACACATGATTTTGTAAGTAAACTTATTTTCTTTTTCACTTTTAACCAAGTGAGTGTGTGTTTTTATTGGGGACACATGTCTGGGAGAGGAGTGAGCTAGCTAAAGTTTTTATTCCTGCTTGCCCCATCATTTTTTTTCCTGCTGTGTAAGCTCTGCTAGTGAGATTAAACAATCTTGCTTACTTTCCTGAGTTTTCTAACGATTCTCAAGAAAGAACTACATTTCCCAACAGGCCACAGTGGTGGGATTGCCTGAGAGTAACTCTCAGAGCTGGTGGCACTGGTGGGATTGCCCAAGTAGAAGACCTCACAGTTGGTGGGATAAAGGGTTGGAAAACCCCCAGAGGGAGTTATGCCAGTGTGAGTGTTTTTACAGATGTCGCACAAGGAAATGTACTGTGCATTTTCTTCTGTGGATTTATTCAGTTATGTAGGCAAAAGTAGCCAGGTGGTGTCAAGTATTGCTCAGTGCTCCAACTGAATTGTCCACTGGTTAGTCGTGGCAGTGGGGAATGAGGGAGCACATGAGCTGGGAGGACTGTTGCCCAGTTGGCAGCCATTTCACTGGTGGCACCTTGTGCTCTACAAGTGTTAACTATGGTCTTGGCCATTAAGTGGCTCTTGGTTTTTTCTCAGGAGGGCCCACTGCTTGCCTCCTTAAGCCTGGGATTATGTTTTTCTTCAAATTGCTTTCCAAATGCAGAAGTGGACATGTTCGTCATTTCCACTTGAATGTTCTAAATGAGTGTTGGGAAATATGTGGGGAGATGCAGTGATACATGTGCTCTGGCCAGGTGTGTTTGGAGCAGGGAGCCAGTGGAGCAAAATCCAATGTGCCATAAGAATCCCATTAACACTGTGGTAAAGCACATGCTTAGCATGCACACAACTCTGGGTTCAATCCCTGGCACTTCCAAGTAGGAATGGGAAAAGCTTTTGCTTGAAACTCTGGAGAGCAGCTTCCAGTTAGACAATAGTGACCTACATGGTCCTGTGGTCCAACTTAGTGTAGGACAACTTATTCTCTTTCACAACAGCTATGAGACATTAATAGATAGACTACTCCCATTGCGTCTGGGTCCTACTTTTGCTAGGAAACAGGATGCCTTCCTAAGGTTTGGTGCCTAGGCAAGAAAAGAGTAACTAGTTCAGAAAGGAAATTACATACAATCAGGTGGTGAATTGACTAACTTCAAAACTAGACTTGTTTTATAATCTAACCTCATGTGTTTATTGCTGAATGTTATTTATGTAACTGCATTACTAGAGAGTGTTAGGGCTACATCAACCTTTAGCATCCTGGCATTCTCCAGATGCATAAGACAACAACCTACATCATCCCCAGTCAGCATGATAGATAGATGGAATAAGGTTGGTGGCTACCTGTACACAAGGGACACAGAACACACCCCACCCATCAAATAAATCCTAGGCACATCCCATTGCTTGTATATGGATCCCATTTTTTTCAATGGAGAGTTGTGCAAGAGACATTTCCAGTGTATTGTGATCGCAAGTGATAAGGTTAAACAAATACTGAATCACATTAATGACTATGCATTTCCCATTCATCATAACAGACTGAACTGTTTTTTTGCTAAGCTCTAGAAAATCTTTTGGAAAGAGTTGCCTCAGGCAGGGAAAGGGATGAACTCTGTTCTTCCTGAAAAGGTTGGTTGGCCTTATTTTTAGTTTTTCAGTGTCAATATTTTCCCCTTTTTACAGAGGAAGTATTAGGAACTGCCAGTACCAAAAATTAAATTACCTTATTTACAGATCTAATATGATGCAGGCTGTTAGAATAACACTTTTTAAGGTTGAAGCTAATCCAGTGTTTTTGAAGCAGAAAAAACTGTCCCCAAATTGTTAACATTGGATTAATCTAAAACTTCACTTCAGCGTTTAGAAATAGTTTAGGGGGGCAGGCAAAGTTACCAAGGCAATGCAAACACACCAAATATGAGTTCTATATGTGACTGGTTTTCATTATCTCACTCTATGCAATACTAGAAACAGGAGGACTAAAAGAAAATTTCAGGGTTTTTTTCTCTTGGCAAAATTCTTATGTAGAGGGCAGTGACCTTGTTTTGCCCCCATGACTACACCCATGGATGGAGCCCACAAAACATGAATTCTGCATTTCTTTTTAAAAATGCTACAATTATTAACACTCTGAGCCAAGACAAGAGGAAGGCTAAGGGATATCATCCTAGACACACTTACCTGGGGATCACTCTCACTGATTTTAATCTAATATACTTCTGAATCACCATGCACAATTTTGCACTGTTAGATATCCCTTAAACTGGGACTTGGTAACATACAATTTATCATTTAAAGAAGTGTATGAATTTCCTTTGGTCTCTTAATTCCACACGTGAAGAGCAAGACACAGACATATGTTTGGCAGCAGTTCTTTGGCTTTTAATAACTAACTAGATCTTCTAAATGAACATGCTAGACTCATTAAAATTTAATAAAATGTAAGCTGACTAGTATCCCAACCTTTGGAGAAAAGTGAGATAAAATAGGATAAAATTAAGTCGTTAACATTTGTTTGCAAACATGCAACATTCCATCAGATTGTCTTGTAAGCATATCATTCCTCTTCAAAAAAGTAAAGAATAAATGGAATAAAGACACATATTTACTTGGGAACATAGATGGTCTGACTTCTACTTTGACAAAATATACATATATTCAGCTTTTGAATTAAAGTTATCTTTCCTTTGAATATAAAACATGCAGTTTTCATCCTATTCCTAAGGGGTTTTTTTTGCTGTGAACTTGGAAGAGCACCATCTGCTGATGACATTGCAAAGATTTTTGTCTTGCCCAGCCATCTCTGTGGGCAGATACCAATAACATTAATACAGTACATAAAAAACACACCACAGAAGTGGGGAAAGTTTTAAGTTGTAAAGTTGTACTCATTTACTTGCATGTAAGCCCCACCAAAGTCAACTAGCTTCTATTGCACTTTTAGTACAGTAAACAGAAATGAGTATGCTGTTAAATTCAACCCCTAAATGTTAAAATGCAGTGAGAATGCAAGATTTTTAGTAGGGCTGGAAGGAAAATAGATGAGGATCTCCAAAATTTTCAATCTTTCAATAGCAAAAACTTGAAAAAAACCTTCATTGCCAGGGTGTCCTAGTAATCAGCTAAATATCACCTAGCTGGTTTTGACCAAGTTTTTGTGCACCTCTGTTAAACAGTTTTAAGAATTAGATCCTAGAATCAGGCATAGAGGCTGCAGCAGGTAATTGGCTTCATTGGACATGCTTTGTATTTGTCTCCAGTTGATGGACCTCAAGATTCTAGTAAAAATGAGTTAGTTCTACTCAGGCCTGTTTTAACTATGCAAGTTGGGAACCCTGCAATCCTGACATTAAGGGGCTGTGCAGACCAGCCATTAAGGCCAGCTTGGGGGCAGAGTTGGGGTGTGGCGTCCATATGACACATATCCTGCCTTTGCCCCCATGGTGGCATGACACCGCACACTGCTCCACATGGTGCTCGGCATAATGGTGTTCCTCTGGTGCTGCATTTACACAATGCAGTGCCAAATGAGCGCCTTTAAGCCATGATGCTGCGGCTATTGCACTTTTTGTGGCTCCTTTTTGCACCCTGGAAAGGCCAGATCAGAGCCATGATGTGCAGTTGCTGCAGCCCTGATCTGGGGAAGATGGCAGTGATTGCAGGCTGCCCCTTCAGGAGCGGTCTGCACAGTGCCTGTGAGACAAAACTAACAGAAAGTATTCAATCAAACTAGGGGACAGAAACACATTAGATAATTTCAGTACACAACAGAAGCACACATTTGACTAGCTTTTGAAAAAGCTGCCCCCCCACCTCTTAACATTTTCTAAACAATTTCATTTGTAGCATGCTTTCAAACCCTTCTCCCATTCTTACAATCAACTTCTGAAACAGCTTGGAACTTTGTTAATTGCTCAAATGACCAAATTTTGGCTACATATCCAACTGCCTAGAAGTAAGCCTCATAAAATTCAAGGGGATCTACTTCTATATGAATATGTATATGCTACATATTTATATTAAATATTTTCAATATATATTTACAGCACCTACCAACATTTCTGTCTTCAAGCATAAAAGTATCAAATAATTTCTAAAAACCTTTAAAAAATTTATGGGACTTTTTGCTCCCTTTCATATCCATTAACTGTTATATATAAAAGTTTGCAATGGGGAAGAGAAATTACATATCATCCTTTCAAAAACAAATTTGTCCAATTTAAAAAAATAAACCATCAGTAACAAAATTTTTGATTCTTAAGAAAGATTACTAATAAATTGGTGTGGAAAGAGTCTAATGATATATCCAGACTGAAGAAGTAAAGAAGTTTGACACTAATTTGCCATGGTTCCATCCTGTCGAATCTTAGGATTTGTAGTGTGGTGAGATATTCAGTCTTGTCTGTTAGAGCACTGTGGTGCTATACCAAACTATAAATCCCAGAATTCTGTAGGATAAAGTCACTGCAATTAATGCGGTGTCAAACTGTGTTATTTCTGCAATGTGGATACACCTTCAGTTTCCAGTGAAAAATGATTTTATTTCACTTAAACCTATAGAAAGATTTGACAATAACATTAATTAAACTGTTCAATGTATGTTCTTCTGCATGAGTAAACAAAAGAATTGAAAGAATTTCCTGTAGGCATCAACAAAAGTCAGTACTTTTTGTTTTTAGTATAAACACAAATAAAAGAAATATTTGTTAAGGACTTTTAGAAGCAATATTACAGAAATAAAATATTAGTGCACAAGAAGAAAAAGAAGAAGTCACATAGCAGGGTTAACAACATGAATTTTTATTCCCCCCAACTCATGTCTTTTGCGTTGGTGTTTCAGAGAAAGGGACGTTGTCTAGCAGCAGGTCTTTTCTTGGTATCAGCACTGGAAGAGAAGAACATGATCTGTTAGATTTTTACAATGAGAGATCAATCACGTTTCCATGACCTGGACAATGAAAGAGGTTGCAAACATTCTTTTTGCCTAATGTTAATTATACCAGCTTACAAAGCTTTATGTCTTACTAACTGAAAAGAACAATCCATTTCCCTTTTTGATGCAGTAATAATGGGTGCTTCTAAATGAAACTTTTAATGTACAATCACCTCACAACATGTCATTGACAGAATCATGCAATAGGACAAAAGATATTCCACTATCAATCCTCTTGTGTAAACCCATTAAGAAAGGAAAAACAGAGTATCTGCGTAACATCTTTTGATTTATAGTATCTGATAGGAGCCATAAGCATCCATCATAATTAGCAAGAACCTTAACAACATGTTCCTATGGTTGTAGTCCACTATTTTTCACTTTCTAGTCTTCCTCCCCCCACTATAATATGGAACAATTTTCACCTGTACATAGCATGTTTCTTTCTATAGTGTCATTATTTACTGTGCAGGTTTTCTTAAAAAGAAAAAAAAGGGAAAGACCAGCCAGCTGGGTTTTAACTGCAGGTTTTTTTTATCAGTCCTTGACTCATCCAAAGTTCTGACCATATGGTACCTTAAGCACCCACTTGAGAGCTGTGCTCCTCAAGGCTGTCAGATTAGTTTAAGTAGCCCTATCTAAAAGCCTAGAGACAAAGGCTACAATCCTAGCATACACCCACTCTTTAATGGGGGCAGAAGGGCAGTGTGTACAAATCAAAAGGCCTAGAAATCTCTGTTAAGCTCAAGATAGCAGGAGACAGGAACATAGGCTTTGTTGTACAACACATCGTTTGTATACAGATGGCTCCAGCCTCAGCTCTTGATACTGCCAGTTAGGAAAGAGTCACATAGCAGCTGATAGGAAAAATGCCTGGCTGAGTCCCTCTGCACAGGCAACAATAGAAAGATGGGCAAATACTCTAACCTGGTATAAGGTCTCTTATGTTCCTATAGGTAATTCTATATGAATCTCTGTACCTTAGTCTTCACATGGCAGATATGACTCACATCCTGAGTTGGACTATATCAGGACACTGCCCTCATCCCGTCCTCCCCCCCCATCCCTGCCATTACTTTTTAAAATGTAGGTTGTTGTGGGGTTTGTTTTTAAGGAGAAAAGGGTGAGCAGGAACAAATGAGGAGAAGAATGGACTTATTTAAGAAAAAAATGTTGAAGATAAATTAAAGTTTTTCAAAATTATAACGATTCCCAAGTTCAATTATAAATTTCAAATCTTATTCAGATGTGCCATAAACTAGTTGGAGTACATAGTTTGGGGATAGAAAAGGCAAACTTGGATTTATTGCTACATCTCTAGTTAATTTGTCCTACAGTGACTTAACCCATTTGAACCAGGGTTCTGTTCAATTAAAAAAAATTGCACTGAGTGAACTGTGGGGCATTTTCTGATCCTATTTGAGGGTTAGCAACAGGGAATTTCCTCAGCCTAAGTGAGAATTCCAGTATCTCTACTCCTGAATGGGACTGAATAACTGACAACTAGAGTATGACACAGCTCACTGAAAAATGGCACGGGACATTTTTTTTGTTCCAAAATTGGCACAAAATGATATCCCAATGAGATAGTGCAGGGGTTCTTAACCTGGTGTTCATGCCTTAAGCAGGGGCATGGATAGGCTTCAAAGATCTGGAAACAGAATGAAAAAAAATGGTATTTCATTGATTTTCTTCATGTTACTTCTGAATCTTTCCTATCGCTGTGAAATCTAAGGCAAAAATTTAGTCTTTTCAAGGGTTCGTTGGGATGTTTTCTTCATTCCAGACTATTCTATGTGAAGGAAACCAAATTCTAATGCAATAAAATAAACTGCATACAAAATGTCTGCATACAAAATGTCTGCATACAAAGTTTCAAATAGTCAATGCTAGATGCCTGCTTTAACATTAAAACTTTTCAAAGTCGAGATTTTCTGCTTACACAATTTGTTGGTGTCTGTGTGAACACCTTGGACAACAGATGTTCTGAGTATAACTTCTACATCCGAACCAATTTTCATAAGCTGTAAAGAGAGAAAACAAAATAATTTGATTGAATGATACGTAATTATTCTTGAAGACATTTTCCACCATTGTACAGTACAAGAAAGCACTGGTTTTCTTAGAGTACTGCAATGACTTCTGTCTTTGAATCATTCAAAGGATGTAATTTTCAGTACTGAAAGGACTACAGTGTCTACAAAATCAACTTTGATTTTCTAGAACTAGCAAATGATATTCAGAATGCTCCTTGGAGAGAATTTTTGACAGTGAACCACCATATTCAGAACAAAGAAAATGGTGCTGTTTCAGTTCAATCTTTTTTAAAGCTACTGCCCAGAAATGACATATAATGACCTCATAATTTGAGGCTTGCTGGATAAATATACTATTCATTTCAAAGTCAGAGTAATTTACTTATATTACTTGTAATGTGACCAAGCATCCAAAAACAGTACTGGTGTAGTAGACATGTGGCACTTATAAATGACTATCTGTAAATCTAGGGGAAACTAAACTGGCTATAAAAAACTCGATAAATTCAAACACAACCCTTGAAAACATGAGCATGAGAGGATGGTGATAGTCAACTGGTCCCAATCTTTTAACATTTTCTGAAATCTGCACAGTTAAATCACTTTTAAAAATAAAAATAAAACTGGAATTTTAACACTCTCATATGTATCCTCAGTGGCTGGATTTAAGCAAAGTTGTTTCTTTCAGGCTAGAAAACTAAAACAGCAATTCTTAAAGGGATTATATTTCACTACAGAAGTAGTGATCACAAATTAAATTATTTGATTTTTTTCCTCCTGCACTAATGTCTACAAGCGAATTCCTATACCAAGGATTCGTCCTATGAAAAAAATCACTTCAGGTGTGTGTGTGTCTCTCTCTGCCTGTGAGAGATAATATGTGTCCTAGTATTACATGCAAATCACTGCATAGACAGATTAAATGGTTTTCTTCATTTGCTTAGTCTCTTCAACAGACCCTTCAGGAATGCCATTCTGCCTAAGCCCTCTTCTTTATAGACTCCCATAATTGGTGTACTTATACGAATAACAGTGGTTACAAGGAAAGAATTCTACGTGGAAGATTTTCTGAAACACAACAAAAGCTTATTCACATGTTTTGTTCTGCACAGGTGGCAAAACAGAACACCTACCTTTGCTGTGCCAACAGAATTCAATACTTCAGTTACAGAAGAAATACTTTATTTAGAAATGTGTCTCCTAAGCATATGGAGAATCTAAACTGTGATTTCACTCCCTCACCTTCTATTCATCTGTTCTTTCCTCCAGTGGCAAGAAACAAAAGATATTAGCAGCTACAATAGGGCAAGTGAAGGGAAGAATGTTAAGAGATGAAAGTACAATATTCCATTTCAAGATGACTGAAAATGAAATCCATCATGGTCCCCACACAAGAAGATGGAGGGCTTCAAGGAAGAGCGTCTAAAGATTTTAAACAAGTCCAAAGAAATTATTTTAATTAGATTTAATTTTTTAAAAATGTTTTCCATGGTTTTCCATATTGCACTACATAGAATCATAGAGTTGGAAGAGACCACAAGGGCCACCCAGTCCAACCCCCCTGCCATGCAGGAACTCTCAGTGAAAGCATCCCTGACAGATAGCCATCCAGCCTCTGTTTAAAGACCTCCAAGGAAGGAGATGCCACCGCTCTCCAAGGAAGTGTGTCTTACTGTCCAACAGCCCTTACTGTCAGGACGTTTGTTATTTCCCTTCAAGTAGGCTCTGGGGTCATTTGTACTTATTTTTTGACTGAAGAGATTCACATCTCTGCGCCAATCCAGAACAGATTCAGAATCAGTTTGGTGTTCCCACTACGTTTACCACGATTGAATCTCTCAGTGCCATTTTAACCCTGTTGCTATTCACATTTGCCTCCTTATCAATTTAAAAAGGAAGCACTTCCATTTCCAGTAATGATACAGTGCAATATTTTAGCTCTTAAAAGAATAATAGCTAAGGGGTCTGGTGCTAAATGCACTAGTTTAAATGGGCATTTTGGCTGTCCCCCCACCCAAACTGCATCGATGTAACAGTATGAATGTCATGGATTTAAACCAGTTCCAAACCAGTTTATTTCCGTAGTGTGAATGGCCCCTCTGAATTATGACAACGCTTTAATAAGTGAAGTCGAAGGCTTTCATGGCCGGCATCCATAGTTTTTTGTGGGTTTTCAGGCTATGTGGCCATGTTCTAGAAGAGTTTATTACTGACGTTTCGCCAGCACCCAACTCCTTTCCAGGCAAGCATTCCCTGAAGATGCCAGCCACAGATGCTGGTGAAACGTCAGGAATAAACTCTTCTAGAACATGGCCACATAGCCCAAAAAACCCACAAAAAATGAACCCTTTAATAGTTTTCTTGGCAAGATTGATTCAGAAAAGGGTTGCCACTATCTTCCTCTGAATATAGCCAACACCACCTGGTATTCCATGTTAGTCTCCTTTCCACATACTACCCAGGCCTAACTTACGTAGCTTGAAAGATCAGACAAGATCTGGAACCTTCAGAATATTTAGACTACATATTGTACTATATGTGTGTATACACACACACATTTGTTAATGGAAAATATTTGGGGGACAGCTCCCGTTTTACATACAGGAGACTAGAAGGCATCATCAGTCCTCCCCTTCTAAAAACAAAACAAAAACCAAATCAAAACGCAAAACCCTATAAATCTCTGGAAGGTTAAAACAGGCCAATTACCCCTGAAATACCCCTTTGCCTGGAGTCTTCTGGGAGCACAACTCATCATTTTTGGGCTGGAATTTTTTTTAGGGGGGCATAGATGATCTGGATAGTGCCAGTGAGGGCCTTGGTGTGTAACATTATTTCCACCCATAGTTCAGATGTTTTATATCAAGTGTTGTATAAGAACTATAAATAAACTATTTTTGTGGAGCAACACTACTGCCTCTGCTAATGGCCAAAGGGCAACTGAGATCCTTTTTGTATACTGGATGCATTTCTCATCTGCCTTTCAAGAACAAACTGGTTGTTCCTTTCCCAGTTTTCATTTCAAGCTGTGACAAGGAGAATGGCCACAGCCAGATTGGAAAAGAAATTCACATAAACCTTGTTTTTTACAACAGAACTTTTCAATTCATAGTTTGAGAAATTGCTAATATAAATGCTCACATATCTTTGCAACAGGAAGAAACGGCAAGTGTACAATCTTTTTTTTCTTTCCAGATTACGTATATGCAAATAAATGCATACCAACCGAAAAGGTGTATTTTTGTAAACTGTAAACAAACATGCTTTACTCAATGGGGAAAAATTCCATACATTTGGAAAAATGCATTTAAAGGGGCATACAATAATACACATGGATTAATCTTGGTAACCCCCCCCAACAAAACAAACTATAAAGTCTCACAATCTGATATTAAACAACATAAAGAAGTTATAGATTGAATTAAGAGAAATGAAGCAAAATTTAGAGTATGGACTGTATCTAAAGCTTTGTCCCTTGAAGAACAACCCCACTGAATAAACTGGATATGTTAAATCAACACATATGCAAGTTCCACTGATTCAAGATGGGACTAAGAACCGCATATACCGAGAGAGATTTCCACATCTATACCAGTGAGAAATGACCTTTTCCCTGGGCTTTGACTTTTAAATATATGGTGACTTGACATGCAAGCTCAGAACACAACCATGCTACAGATTTATAGTGTGGTTTAAATTGTGTTCACTGCTGCTTCTTCCTTGTAGAAAGACTGTAGAATTGTAGTTTTACAAGAGGACTGAGCCCTGGCTTCCTCCCAACTTCCAAGCATCTTTGGGGAAAGGACAAGAGATCCTGCGATAAATTACACAGACCTGCCCTCAGCAGCAGGAAAAGATTCTTATGAAAGTACCTCAGATATTCTTTCAGAAGAACTCTCATCTTTACTGTTTTTGAATTCTTCATTTATCTTAAGTCTTGCAGCTGAATGAAGGGGAAGAAAAGAGGGGGGAGGAGATTAATTTATCTTTTATATTTTTAGCATACCATTTAAAGTAGATTTGGCAAACAGCATACAAATTTATAGCAGATTACTGAACCCAGATATCAAACAACAACTTCATATTTCTATTGCCACCCTCACATTTGCAAACACTGAGGCTGGGGCAATGGGGGGGGAGTGTTTCCTCAGCAATGTACGCTACTATGATTTGTTTCTTGAAACTCAAAATGCTGCTCTTCACAGTGTTCAGGTTTATGTCTAGCAAGAGATTTCACAGCACGATAAATCTCTTCTAACTAAATAACTGTTGTGCAGCATGTGGAACAAACTGAACATAAAACATCCTTACAGGCAGCATTAGAAGAAACCATTGTTGCACGTGATCTATGCAAAACCAGGCAGGAACCATCTCAGTTTAAATGAGGCTTATAGTATAAATATCAGTTAAAGAAGCTCATTCTGTTAAATCCCATTTAAAATAGGTAATAAAAGAGAACAACAATTTTGTATTAGGCATCTGATAATTATAAGGTAGTCTTCTAAGATACCCCACCCTTTTCAGTACTAGCACCAGCTTAAATTTAAAAAAGTTTTGTGATGATTCTACAGATACTTTGATTGGGCAACAATTCAAATGAATACAACTCCACACCAGTAAAACTGTCACTAAGTGCCTCCCAATGTGCTTGGAAGGGATGTGAGTTTGCTTGTTTATGTTGTTGTGAAGAATTTGAGGAGATTATGCAGGAGGGATAATGTGTGACCTATGGACTATGGTTTCGTGAAATGCAACAATAAGTCCATGGAGTTAATGGACTAAAATTAAAGGACCAATGTTCTCTTGGACACACATAAAAGACAAAGAATATATATGCATTGTTTATGACCAGTAATGATAAGAAATTGCCTTGACTGGAACAAGGCACAGAACATCAATCTTTTCTCCATAGACATGCAACAGACTGAAGAAAGAGGGATGGAGCTTTCTGTCCCTCCTTCCACCATCCAAAACAGTAACAGCAGGTTAGTATCTTTATGGACTTTTTGTTTTAAGGACGTCTGCTTCTTTGGGCAAAGATGCAGTAGCACACTAAATAACTGCTTTGAAGAATGAAGTTATGTCAGTCTATTGCCCTATTAACTAACTACAAGACTTGTTTTTACCACATACACAACACATACACACACACACAAAGGATTTTTACCTTCTAGGGCTCTGGAGTCATTTTGGAAAACCTGTTGCCTTGTCCTGTGCAAAGATTTGAAAAGTTTCAAGACCTATCAATGGAAGAGAACATTAAGAATTGTATGTAGTTCCTTCTTAGCGTTCTCACCCCACTTGTATCTTGCAAAACTCAGTATCACAGATCTTTTCTAAACAGATCAAAAAAGAAAGAAAGAAAGAAAGAAAAGACAAAGTAACAACTTCAAGTTTTACAAATATGTAAGAGAGCACTACTGAGACTTTCCCAGCCAGTCCTCCACAATATATACAAAATCAAGAGCACAGTTTATAGCAGTGTGGTAATACAAATCCACAGCTACTAGGATGGATCCCATCATTTGTACGATTGATGTGTGTTCTCATTTAAGAGGCCAGCCAAAAAGGGGAGAAGTAAACAATATTGGACAGGCAAAAACAAAGACTTGGGGGTATTAGCCTGCTTGAACTGGCTGGAATGGTCCTACTCACATAAGCTGACTGTATAAAATACATAGCCAGCCAACATTTTTAGGACAAAAAGCTGCCACAGTTTACAAGACAGGCAAAAGCTCCAAATATTTGTCATATGTATATTTTTTTTTAAAAGGGGAAAAGGCATGTTAACAACTAACATACTATGCATTAGCAAACTTTAAAACATTTCAGCAGGGTAGTCTTTAAATACAGACAGACAACTCATAGGAGCTTTAAAATACTACTCAGTCCTTCAGCAGGGCTTAGTCTTGCATATCTCTCAATCAACCCACACTGCAAAAATGAAGCAGTTTGACAACACTTTTAACTGTCATGGTTCCATCCTGTGGAATCATTGGATTTGTAGTTTGGTGAGGTATTCAGCCTGTTCTATCAGAGAGCCTTGGTGCATCACTAAACTACAAATCCCAGGATTCTATAGTATACAGTCATGGCAGATAATATGGTATCAAGCTGCTTTATTTCTGCAGCGTGGATACACCTTCAGTTGCCCAGGTATTGCAGTTTTTTTAATCCCCCAGCCAGCCAGCGTGGTCAATGGCCATGGAGCTAGGAGCTGAAGTCCAAAACATCTGGAGGACCCAAGGTTGAGGAGTACTGATCTACACTACAGTGTTACAGTAGTTTAATAGCATTCCAGCTGTCATGGTCAATCCAATGGACGGCTGGAATTTGTAATGCAGGAAGGGGTACTTACAATTCTCTACTGGGGAGTTCGACTGCACTTTCTGAAACAATAGCAAAATATAGAGTAGTATAGCAGTTTGATGTAGTACGCCATCAAACTACAAATCCCAAGATTCCACAAAATAGTCGTGACTGTTAACTGCTATAACTGTATAGTGCAGATGCACCCATAGGTCCAAAACACACTGCAGAAATACTTCAGTTTGAGATGGCTTTAACTGCCCTGGCTCAATGCTAGGGATTTCTGGGAACTTTAGTTTTGTGAAACATTTAGCCTTCTCTGTCAGAGAGCTGTAGTGCCACAATAAATCACAATTCCCAGGATTCCCTACCACTGAGCCAGGGCAGTTAAAGTGGTCTCAAACTGGATTATTTTTGCAGGGTGGTTTGGACTTTAGTCTCCATAAAACTGACAGACACACCTGCTTGGAATTAAGGCACTAGTGAACACAGTGAAACCTCTATGGGATCATATTCTTCACGTTGCAGTGACTTTGCAAAGAAGATGCTGCCACTTTCCATTGGTCACACTAGTAAGTGAAACAGGTAATCCTAGGCCACAGTCCGATACTTCCTTCCTTGAATTTGTGTGTGTGCTGTGTCTCTTCAAGTTGCTTCCAATTTATGGCAATCCTAAAGTGATCCTATGATAGGGTTTTCTTGGCAAGATTTGTTCAGAGGAGGTTTGCCATTGGCTTGTGTGAAGCTGAGACAGTGTGACATGCCCAAGGCCATCCAGTGAGTTTCCATGGCCA
Source organism: Sceloporus undulatus (assembly GCF_019175285.1). Taxonomy (NCBI): domain Eukaryota; kingdom Metazoa; phylum Chordata; class Lepidosauria; order Squamata; family Phrynosomatidae; genus Sceloporus; species Sceloporus undulatus. Next base: position 258,248,083 of record NC_056523.1, read on the forward strand.
AGTGGGAATTGAACCCTGGTAATCCAATACTCAAACCACTCTGCCACGTTTCTGAATAAATGCATCTAGAATTCATGGCAGCCAACAAAACAGTCACAGAAATGAGCATCTCTGCCTTGCATTTAATATCCCACAAAATGCTGCAATGCAGCTGGAGGAACTAATGATGAAAACACTGAAGCAGGAGTAAAAGCCAGTGTGGTGTAATGGTTTGAGAGTAGGACTAGGACCTGGCCATGAAAACCCACTAGGCATCCTTGGGCGACTCACACACTCTCAGCCTCACAAAACCCCATGATGCGTTTGCCTTAGGACCACTATAAATCAGAAAGGACTTGAAGGAACACAACAACAACAATAATGTAATGGGATATGTTTGGCTTAGGGCATTAGCAAGTACATTTTTATACTGCTTATCAGTGAACTTAAGCAATGGCTCCTAACCTTTGGTCCTCCAGATGTTTTGGACTTCAGTTCCCAGAATTCCTGACTGTTGGCCAAGCTAGCTGGGGCTTCTGGGAGTGGAAGTCAAAAAGGACCAAAGTGTGGTGGTTCGTTGCTCTCCTTCCCCTCTTTTGGAATCAATGAGATAATAACAACAATAACAGGATAATAACAACAGAAAAGAGATAAACAGTGAAACAGGTAGCAAAGAAATTATAAGTTTATGAAAAGTTTATTGTATTAGCTACTAGGAGAGATTAAGGAAAATACAAATGGCATGATTATACGGTGTATATAGGGAATTCTAACACCAAAGGG